>NC_059133.1:75787568-75955068 GCF_020740605.2 Lemur catta | reverse complement strand
TAAACTTCAAACTTTATTGTTATTGATAATAGAACAAAAAATTGAGGAGATATCCTTCCAGTACTTGAAATTATTATCCAATTCAACAAAGAAGTCAAGAACATCATCGATGCACCAATGAAACTCCAAAATATGTCTAATTTTTTCACTATAATCTTACTTGTCAGGCAACATTTATGGAATTGCGCTTAGGGGGTTGGTTGTTGAATATTTACCAGAACATCACTGTATATTTAGAGCACACACACACACAAATACAGAGTTTAGATATCATTCCATATCACCAATAGAGCTTTCTCAATCTTTTTTAGGTTTGCATTATGTGTACTTCATTGATGGATATTTAGATTGCAATCTTTTGCTGTTGCAAAATAATGCTACAGTGAATCACTTATGAATGACCTGTAAATGCATTTGTAATGTCAATAGCTATTGCCAAATTGCTCTCTATGAAAAGTTTTAACAATTGATGCCCTTACCGACAATATATGAGAATTTCTGTTTTCCCACACCCTCAGCAATATAGTGTTTGTCAAATGTTTTGTGTTTTGCCATACCATCATTATTAAGGACTATTAAAAATCCACCTAAGATTTTCTCCAAGTGTAATTTTAGTTAATAGAAAGCATCAATTTTTTTGTATTTAATTATTATTGCAATTCTGGTTTTTTTTTTGTTTTTTGTTTTTTTTGAGACAGAGTCTCACTTTGTTGCCTGGGCTGGAGTGAGTGCTGTGGCGTCAGCCTAGCTCACAGCAACCTCAAACTCCTGGGCTTAAGCGATCCTACTGCCTCAGCCTCCTGAGTAGCTGGGACTACAGGCATGTGCCACCATGCCCGGCTAATTTTATATATATATATTTTTTTTTTTTTAGTTGTCCAGATAATTTTTATTTCTATTTTTAGTAGAGACGGGGTCTCACTCAGGCTGGTCTCGAACTCCTGACCTTGAGCGATCCACCCGCCTCGGCCTCCCAGAGGGCTAGGATTACAGGCGTGAGCCACCACGCCCGGCCTGCAATTCTGTTTTAAATGATAGCCTTTAAGTGATTTGTTTGAGAGATGAGTGACATTTATTCTTGGAGACACAATGCAGAAACCCACCTTTCTCAGGAACAGACTGATCATGGCAGAAGAATAAGAACTGGCAGTTGAAAAGAAATACTTTCCAGGTAGCCTATCTTGGGAGTAGAAAGGTGCAGCATGGTTCTCAAGATTTCTGTTAAGAATAGGATAGGTTAGATAAGTAATTAATGTTTTGGCTCAGTCTCTTCAAAAGCAGTATGGGAACATTTTCCAGGAGAAACTGGAAAAAGTGAAGAATAAATGTCAGCTTACAAAAGAAATGTCCATATAAATACAATAATTGCATGACAGTTCTTGACAATCCTGTACAGAGCTCTCCTGGGAAGGTAGAGGAGAGATCCAGGCAAAGAGAGCCTTGTTTCCACTAAGGACCTACGAGACTTTCAGCACAGCTTCCTCTTATCCACACATAGCTGTCAGCTGAGGTTTGGGCAGAAAACTGTGCATTTACATAATTTGACTTCCTTGACATCACTCCCTTTCCTGTTCCCTTTTCCACTTCAAAAAGAAATAAAGTCTTCTGTAGCTATAACTGACAAAGCCTCAGTCCTTAAGGACTTAAGAGTCTTAAGACTGGGCTGGAAAAAAGTACATAAGCAAAGAATAAGACCTTGCTTGGCTACATTTCATTAGCCACATTGTTTACGGGAGTCAGCTTTTGACTCAGTGCTCATTGCTGAGTAGCTCTGTGACTCTAGGGAGGCACTTGACCTTTGACCCTCAGTTTCCTCATCTATAAACTGGGGATAATAATAGTTCTAACCTCATAGGGTTATTGTAAGGAGATGAGACAATCCATATTAGGTATAGAGCCAGTGCTTAACATACACAAGCTATTGCTCAATATATGTTATCCTTTGTTTTTATAATATATAAGTATATACTGTACATTGTATGCACCCTTAACAAGAAGTGGAGATTTAGTCATTCACAATAGATTTTTTTTCTATTGCCTTTATGAAATCCTTAACTAAAAATCTCCACTAGATATTCCTATACAGAGATCATTGGTGAGGTAGATCTTAACTGAATACTGTGCTGAAAGTAGAAAAACGGTGCTCTTCACAATGACTAGATCATGAGGCATGTTTCTGTCTGGCTTGGCTGCATGTTACCATGTTTGAGTTAACCCAGGCTTAGTTTTAAGTAACCGTTTATTTTGCTGAACAAAATTAGAGCTTATGTGCGTCTGGTATAACACATATCCAGGCCCTATATAATCTCCTAGAAGAAGAAATTTACTAAATGATACTCTGGTGTCAAAGAAGAGCTTACTCAACCTAATGAACTAGGCCCTTTATTCCCATAGAGTGGGTTAGACATCCTGATTCTCTCTGATGATTCCACATTGGAATCTAGCTGACCGGGGAGGAGTTGGTTATGCATAAAAAAGCATGGAATACCTTTCTCGTGCGCACAGTTTAATTATGTATATAGAGTGGAAAAGAGCTTTGGCACTAAAGCCTAAATATGGCCTGAGATACAATGAGCTGATGACAGAGATTTTCTCTTTCTCTCTCTCTCTCTTTCCTCTCTCTCTCATATTAAGTAGCAAAGCAACCTGACCCGATTAGAAGACTGATCTTTGAAAAATAGGTTCAGTTCAGATCGAGAAACATTTATTGAGGATGTAATTATCTGCCAGGCACTGTGCTGGTTAGTATGAATAATAATAAGACAGAGAAAGTAATGTCACTGCTCTCAAGAAGTCACCATCTAAGATAACAGACAAATAAGTACAGAGCAGACAGTAAAAAATGTGGGAAGTGCTACACTAGTAGCCTAGAAAAAAATGTTGTGGGAACTGTGAGGAAGCCACTAATTCTACCAGGGCAGCAGGGAGAAAGGTGCTAAGGAAGATTTTGCAGAAGTGACATTTGAATTGGATCTTAGAAGATTTCCAGGATTTTTGTGGGAGGCAGAGAGTAGACAGATAAAGAAATAGCATGAACAGGGGCAGGGAAGCTCTGTGGTGGGAGATTAAGTTCAAAAGACTTGCTGAGACCACATGATGACACATTTAATAGTCTTCTAAGATGGTGTGGACTTTTTCCTGAAAGCAAAGGAGAAAATGGAAGGTTTTTAGTTGGGACAATGACCTGAACAGGTTCAGTCTGGGGGAAGGTCAAGGCAGCAGGGCAGGAGAGTGGGGAAATGGGAGGTGTGCTAGCCAGGAGGCTGTGGGCAAGAAGAAGGGCTGGGATTGTACCTCTGGAGAATTTCTGATGGTGAGTGGTGAAAGAGAATCAATGAAGGAGACTCATAAGAAGTCACCTTTAGAATCAAGGGAATCATGAGACAAGCACAAGGAGGCAAAGAAAGAGAGGAGCAAGGAGAGGGGTTGATTGACAGTGTCAGCCACTGTGCACAGTTCCAGAAGAAAACTAAAAAGAAATCCATGGGGTTGAGCAACTAGACCATTTTTAGTGGCTCTCTTGAGAACAATTTCAATAGAATGATTGGGGTGGAAACCAGATACCGTCTCAGACAAGGAAAAATATTTATAATGTACAGGAAATTTAAAGATAGGAACTGATGTTGTGTCTCTCAAGGAGGGTAGTATTTAAGAGCAACCGATGGAAATTATGAGAAATAGGAGCTAAAAAGGTCTAATCCCCAAAACCAGACAGACGAGAAACATTTGCAGAATGATGTCATCCTGCCTCCTTGGATGATATCACTTTGTTCCTCAGATGTTTAACCCAGACTGCATGAGTCAACATCTATATTTGGCCATAAGGAGAACTACCTTTTGTGCTATGTGGCAATTCAGAAGTCTTCTTTCGATAGTCTGGTTTAGCTTTGCCAAATTATTTTAGGCTTATGACCTCATCAACAGCCCCTAGTAGTTAATCTGTTTCATATCACACAGCTCGAATTCCAGCACCCTCACTTTTATGCAATGGAATCTTAATTGGTTTTTTTCCCCTTTGCATTTGGAAGACATTAGGTTTATATTTACAAGTACATTCATAACAGATTTTAAAAAGGCAAAAGTGGAAATGTCAGAGGCAACCATAAATAGATCCAAGAGCTTATGTAGATTACTGGGCATGACTAGAATAGTGGTAATAGCTTCCATGAATTAAGTGCCTAGTATTTGCCAGACAATTTTCATAGAATATCTCTAGTTCTCACTGTAGCCCTAAAATGTAGCTGTTGTTTCCAGCTGAAAAAGATTAAATAACTTACCTACATTCACTCAGACAGCAAGTGGAAGAGTAGGTACTCAAAGCCAGATCTAACCTCAAAGCCTATGGTCTTTCACCACACTGTGCTCTCTTTTTCAAAATATTATTATTATTATTATTATTATTATTTTTATTTTTAGAGAAAGGGTCTTGCTCTGTTGCTCAGGCTGGAGAGCAGTGGCTCTTCACATGCATAATCATACCGCTTTACACCCTTGAACTCCTGGGCTCAAGTGATCCTCCTGCCTCAGCCTCCCGAGTAGCTGGGACTACAGGTGCGCACCTACACTCCACTCATCATGCTCATTATTGCAAAATAAAAGTGAACCAAGTCATGTCAGGTATGTTCACAAGTGATAGTGTAAACAACCATTTCTAGAGGCTCTTATTAAATGTAAATTACTCATCTAACTTATATTTGGAGGTAAATATTTCAAAATGTGTGTGGTTGACTAAACTTAATATTGAACAATTCTCTATTTTCAATGGGATTTCAGAGAAGAAGACAAGAAAGGAAAGTCAGGAGCATTAACCAACAGAAACTATGCCTGAAGGGAAGTTTAAAATTTAAGAAGAGCTGGAGATGGGTTCTTATGAGGTCTTATAAGATCATAACTTTTGATCCTAAATTTTGAACTGTAGTGATTTTTTCTTTGTCTAAATTATGAGACCACTTATCAGACTTTTATTTCTTTTATATGAAACTCATTGCTCTGGCCAGCAGGCAAGTGTGCAATACTTATTTAGGAAAGAAAAGGAAGCTAACATTTAGTCAGTGCCTATCCCAGTGCCTGAAACATAGTAGTTGCTCAGTGAATGTGAATGGATGAATGAATGTCTACTTTGTCCCAGACATTGTACTCTGTGTTCTTGTACAGTGGTATAGGGTTTTAAATAGAAGTTAAGGAGAGGGTCATTGAGGCATTGACTTGGGGTATTTCAGCCTGGAATGCTGAGTAATCAAGTGTATGATATTTGATACTATTATGGGGCTACTTCCCAAAGAAGCACACCAATCAGAGAAATTATACTGGGGAGGCCATAAGGACATCAAAGTCTTGTAGATCCTTTGTGCCTAAAGATTCCATGAAGCATTAACAGAGATACTAAAGGAGGGGAGGCAAGGAGAAGGCTACCTCTGAATTCCAATATCTAGCACAGCATCTGGCATGAAGAGGCAATCAACAAACATTTTTTGTGCTATCAGTCACTTTTTAATTAGTCATGTGTCCTTAACTCACATGGTGCCACATTTTTCTGGGGTCACATTTTTCTTTGTACCCACATGATAAGAGCACCCTTCAAATCATCCTGCTTGATCCACCATGAAATTCCCCAGAGCAGGGGACAGTCTCCTTTTGCTCAGTATTCTCTCCAACACCAAAATGGTAGTCGGTATGGGGCATATGTTTGATGGACGTTTGTTGGATGAACCAATAAACCCAGTGTTATGATGGATTCTGTCTCCGAGCATTTCAAAGGACACCCAGGTAGCCCTGGTTTTCATTGTCATTCCGGATCAGGACTGAAGATCAACTCTTCTGTGTAGCAGTTGTTTTTCTGGGCTGCTGTGTTCTCTTCATGCTTAATTCTGGACTCAACCATTCTCTCCATTTCCCAAAGCACTTCACAGTGCTTTTAGTGGTTTAACAAGTTTGACTCAACTCTTGAAGATAAAGTAAAGGATTGACAATATTGGAAGCAAACTTAAAATTACATAAGCAAATAACATTGCTCCTAGAATCCACAGGCCATGGCTCTAAGGGGGTCCCCACAGTTCGCCTGCCTCTTTCACCCCCAGATGGTACTGGGTTGCTGGAGTATATTTTTTCCCACTGATAAGAGCCCCAGTTGGGTCCATCTTTCATGGGTTGAATAGTTTCCCCCCAAAACTCATGTTTACCCAGAACCTGTGATATTATTTGGAATGGGGTCTTTGCAGATGTGAGCAGGTTAAATGAGGTCATGTTGGAAAAGGGTGGGCACTAAATCTAGCGACTAGTGTCGTTATAAAAGGAAGAGAATTTGGACACAGATACAGAGGAGACACAGGGAAGAAGGCCATGTGAGGACTGAGGCAGAGATTGAAGTTATGTTGCCACAGGCCTAGGGACACAGAGGATGGCTGGCAGCCACCAGAGTCTGCAAAGAGGCAAAGAAGGATCCTTCCCCAGAGCCCTCAGAGGGGGCCGGGCACTGCTGACAACTCCATCTGGGATGTCTAGCCACCAGAACCGTGGGAGGATAAATTTCTGTTGTTTAAGACACCTGGTTTGTGGTAATTTGTGACAGCACCCCAGTAAATGAATACACTGTGCCTGCTTCCTGAATCCAGGACCTGCCCCCCCCCCCCCCCCCCCCCCCCGCTGGCACACCACCAAAAGAAACGGGGAAAAAAGAAAAAAGAAATCAGTTCATATCAAAACAGTCTCCCTAAGATTATTTCCCATCCCTAAAGCCTTGTAGATGTAAAGACTTTAGGTGTGTTACAAGGAGAGGTTCTGTGTGTTTTCTTAATCCCTTCTTGTCACACCAGGCTGCGGTGGGAGGGGTCTTACCTTTGCAGGCCCCAGCTTGGAGAGCCTTCCCCTGGCACTGAATCTGAAGTAGTCCCCAGGCGATCTCTAGCATAGGACTGGGTTTTATTTTCTTCATAGCAGTACCTGGAATTATCTTGTTTACTCATTTTTTTTTTATTGACTGGATTACCCCCATTAAATTTAAGTTCCATGAGAAGAGACTTTTTCTCTTTGCTTCACAGATAAATCTGAAGTGCCCAGAACAGTGCCTGAAACACACCAGGTGCTCAAAAAAAATTTACTGAATGAATGAATGGTTAATATCACCAAAGGCATGGTAATGTGAATTCCCAACTTAAAGTGGAGATCTTCACTCAAGAAATAAATTCTACGTCTCTCCTAGAAGGGGGGAAACAATTATAGGGGTGGGGAATGTTTGTTTATGTTAATAAGCTATAAAAGGAAGACTCAGAAAGAGGATATGATAACAAGAAATACATATTTGGTCTTTGTTCCTGGTTCCTGACATAGCTTCTAAAATCCTGGGGATCTCCTGAGCGATAGGGGTGGAAGAGCATTTCTTGTTATTCTTTATAAACTCTTCTCAACCACAGCTGAGCTTATGCAAATAAGGTGACTCTTGGTGAGCACCCAGACACCTTCAGGATGGGGGCTGGTTACCGCAGGAATCAGTAGGCGATGATTTAATCAATCATGCCTATGTAATGAAGCCTCCATAAAAACCCCTAAACAATGGGGTATGGAGAACTTTCGGGTTAGTGAACACATCCAGGTGCTGGGAGGGTGGTGGCCCAAAAAGGGCATGGAAGCTCCATCCCCCATCCCCACCCCATCGTACCCCTGTTTGTCTCTTCCATTTGGCTATTCCTGAGTTGTATCCTTTATGATGAACTGGTTAATAAGTAAAGCACCTTCCTGAGTTCTGTGAATCATTCTAGCAAATTATTGAACCTGAGGAGGACGCTGGAATCCCCCAACTTTATAACCAGTGGATCAGAAGTATGGCTTGCAATTGGTGTCTGAGGTGGGAGCAGTCTTGTGGGACTATTGTTGAAATCACAAGGGAGTTCCGGTCTAGATCCAGTTGCTGGTCACACAAAGATCCAATTATTGAGACAACAAGGATTGCCAAGGAAAAAAGGAATTTTTTAAAAATAAATATGACAGATGTCTTGCCAGGAAAAGCTGCCTCAAATCCGTATCACCAACTAAGGGAGATCATGGGTTTTTAAAGGAGGGGCAGGTCAAGTTGTCTACCTGCCCTGGGGCAGGTCGTGTTTGTTGGGGGCAGGTTGTGGGGGATGGTGAGTCATCAGGAAGTTTGCCCGGCCTTCAGAATCTCAGCTCTTTTGTCTGGCAGAAAATCCGTCATTTCTGGGAAGCAACTCAAAAGGTCAGGTGGTTAGTTAAGGGAGAGGATGATATAGGGGTTAACCTGTGGAGTCTGCGCTAACTCTGGGTATTTTGTGTCAGAATTGAATTGAATTGTAGAATACCTAGTTGGTGTCCACAGAATTAGACAACTGGTTGGTTCGAGGAAACAAACCCCTGTGTTTGGTGTCATGAGCTCTGTGAATAAAAACAATTCAGAGATGGCTTACTACAAACACAAGAATAGAGCTGATTTCGAAGACTCCTACCTCCTAGCATGAGGAGTAGACCTACAGACATATGTCCAAACTGCTCTTGGATTGAAAGCAAAAAGATGTTTAGTTCAAAGCCTTACTGTTCACTAAAATAACCGCATGTCAACATTGTCAAGTGATGTGCTCAATAGATGCAAATAATTAAAATGAATTCATATTCAGACCTAATGTGACACTGACTTTGCTATTGTCCAGGATTTTTTTTAGGTCAGAATTTTAAAAGCAATGCTGAAAAGAGGGAAGTTTTTATCCTACCTGGGTCTTACAGCATGGAATATCTTATCAGCTCTCAGAGCTCTGTAGGCTGGAATGCTTTGAAAAAATAGAAATAAGATGGTTGGCACTCCTGACTTTGTTATGGGTGGATACATTAGGCAGATTACCTTTTATAAAGAAGTCCATTCACTGATTTAGAAAACACAGCCAATCTCCACCTGACCTAAATCAGATAGGCGGTCAGAGGCACATGGGCTTTCATATGCCTTTATATTTCTCTTTAATGAACTCCTGCTTATTGCACCAAAGGGCAACCTGGTAGGTTTTTGGACAAGTCTTTGAAAAAGTATGTGTTCTTAATGAAAAATGGTTATTGTATTGCTAAAAACTGGGAAACCACATACACACAATATATATATTTTCCAACAGCATTTTCTAATATTGAGAAGCCATCCTAATTAATCACCCAGGTATATTATCAAAAATTGAAGAAGGGACTGGGCACAGTAGCTCATGCTTGTGAAAGAGCTAGGGAATTTCACCCCAAAATATGATTCCTTTGTATATAGAGTATTTTGAATTAAAGGCCTTTAAAGATCAACAGGCATTGGAAGGGGCTTTCCCTCTATTTTCATAAAAACCAGATGAACCCTTCAAGAAGAACAGTTGTCTTTCCTTCCCTTCCCTTTTATCTCAATATATTTCTGGAAAGAAGTTCAAGGATGCAACCAGACCTGGCCAAAGCCATTTTAAAGATGATACCTATCTCTCATGTTAATTTAGCTTCCAAAGAGAATCATTTACAAGCCAATATGTTTCCCCCCATCTATTCATTCTCCCAAGTATCTATTCGTCCTCCCTAGTAATCATCTATTGCCCCTCAAAAGAATTACCTATACTCCTCATCTCCCCCTTCCCTCTAAAATGAGGATGCATAAACTTCTGGACCCTGTTGAGATATTAGGTAACCATTGTGTGATTCTCCCCATGCATACAGTAAATAAATTTACAATCTCCTCTTATTAATCTGTCTTATTGTGAGTTGATTTTTCACTGAAACTCCTAGGAGTGAAGAAAAAGTTTTCCTTCTCCTCCACACTTGTAATCCTAGCACCTTGGGAGGCCCAGGTGGGAGGATTGTTTGAGGCCAGGAGTTTGAGCCTGGGCAACATAGCAAGACTCCGTCTCCATAAAAAATAGAAAAATTAGCTGGGTGAGGTGGTGTGCACCTGTAGTCCCAGCTACTAGGGAGGCTGAGGCAGGAGGATTGCTTGAGCCCAGGTGCTTGAGGTTGCAGTGAACTATGATGACATTGCACTCTAGCCCAGGCAATAGAGTGAGACCCTGTCTCAAAAAAAAAAAAAAAAAAAAAAAATCAAAGAAGGGAATATTGAAGTGTGAAGAAGTTAAGTGAAAAATAAATAAATAATATGATTAACAAAGGAGGAAAAGTCCCAATTAAAGAACTCTGATTTTAGCCAAAAGAACCAACCATATATTTTATCTAATGCTATGAAACAAATCATCTTAAAAAACTTTGTGGCTTGGCCGGGCGCGGTGGCTCACGCCTGTAATCCTAGCACTCTGGGAGGCCGAGGCGGGTGGATTGCTCGAGGTCAGGAGTTCGACACCAGCCTGAGCAACAGCAAGACCCCGTCTCTACTAAAAATAGAAAGAAATTATCTGGCCAACTAAAAATCTATATAAAAAAAATTAGCCAGGCATAGTGGCGCATGCCTGTAGTCCCAGCTACTCGGGAGGCTGAGGCAGGAGGATCGCTTGAGCCCAGGAGTTTGAGGTTGCTGTGAGCTAGGCTGGCGCCACAGCACTCATTCTAGCCTGGGCAACAAAGCGAGACTCTGTCTCAAAAAAAAAAAAAAACAAAAAAAAACCTTTGTGGCTTAAAACAATAATAATTATTTATTTGTTCATGATTTTGCAATTTGGTCAGGACTTGGTGGGCACAGCTCATCTCTGTTCCATTTGGTGTCATCTGGGTGGCTCAACTGCCAGTGGAGGATGGAGGTCCCACTGTCAAGATGGTTCATTCACATGACTGACAGGTTGGTACTGTGCAATGGCCAGAGCTAGCTGCAGCTGTTGGCCAAGAGTGATGGCTTCCTCCGTGTGGGTCTGCATGGATGCTTGGGTTTCCTCATAGCTTGGCAGCTGGGTTCAAAGAGGGAAGACTTAGAAGTTGCCAGGCCTCTGAAAAGTTAGGCCCAGAATTAGCACAGAATCATTTATCCTTTATTCTGTGGTTAAATCAGTCTCAGGCCTAAGCAGATTCAAGGAGGTGGAGAAATAGACCCCAACTCTGGGGTGGGATGGGGAGGAGAGTGACAAAGAATTTGCAGGAATTTTTCATTTATACATTCATTTGTTTATTGATCAGTCTTTCTCAGGATTTTTAAATGTGTATATACCAACATGTGTGTTTTCTTTTTACAAAATTCAGATCATATTGAAAAGAATACAACATGAATTTTTATTGTATCACAAACATTCTCCCAAGTCATTACATATTCTTGAAAAATTTGATTTTACTAGCTATATCATGTGGATTTACCACAATTTATTAATGACTTAAAAATTGTCTTTAAATAAAATACATTTTAAAATCAATAAGATGCTAATAGTTTTATACCATGTGGTTCTATTATGGATAATTTGGATTTTCTTATTATACATTTTTCTGCATTTCTAAATTTTCTACAATGACATGCACTGTATTTGTAATCAGAAAAGGAAGTTAATAATTAAGATGACATATCTGGTGTCTGATTTATAAATTCTCCTGACTATAGGCCAAAAAACATTAAATTCTGACTCAATGTCACTCAATCCGAGGGTATTTGAAGCTCTCTAAGGACTCTCAGAACTCTGAAATGCTAGAATGTCATTCTGTGAATAATGCTTTTCTTGGGAGCAAATAAAGCAATACTCCCAATCTTTTGGCAAGCAGTTTTTATAGGGGCCAAATTTAGGAAATTCAGATTATCCTTTTTAAAAATGGCAGAGTATTGGTATTTCAATTAATTACATGATGATTAAAACTAAATTATTATAGCATATGTTTTCAGTTCCAGAGGGAGTGAGAAATCAGGTACAGTGGTAAATTGTTATCGCTAACATTGACATTTATCACTTCTATGGGTGAAGTGCTCATGAGTCTGGTATCTTTGAAAAATGGCACATGGCCAGGCACAGTGGCTCACGCCTGTAATCCTAGCACTCTGGGAGGCTGAGGCAGCCGGATCGTTTGAGTTCAGGAGTTCGAGACCAGCCTGAGCAAGAGCCAGACCCCATCTCTACTAAAAATAGAAAGAAATTAGCTGTACAACTAAAAATATATAGAAAAAATTAGCCAGGCATGGTGGCACATGCCTGTAGTCCCAGCTACTTGGGAGGCTGAGGCAGAAGGATTGCTTGAGCCCAAGAGTTTGAGGTTGCTGTGAGCTAGGTTGATGCCACGGCACTCTAGCCGGGGGAACAGAGTGAGACTCTGTCTCAAAAAAAAGAAAAGAAAAGAAAAGAAAAGAAAATTGGCACGAATTTCCTTAGAACAGAGCCCCTCCCTACATCTGATTATTCACTTTAGTTCTTTAAGTTTGGGTAGAACTTTTGTTCAGGGCTTACTTAGAAATCTAGAATGAGAAGTTATTTGTCTCAAAGCCAAGAGATGTATATATGGGGGTGGATATGTATATGTGTTTTTTTGTTTCTGAGCCACACTGTCTAGGAGAAAACAAAGCACAAACTTTAAGGGGACCTTATTATGAACAAAGTACTGTGCGAGATCCTTCACCAAGGTGCCATTCCTTGATCCCCAAAGCACCTGCATCCCATCTCACCTGGTGGAAACGTGTCAGTCCTTAATCTTGAAGAAAGCCTGGTCAGAGTAGCAGAAGTTGCTTTGATTCAACACTCCTTTGAATAGTGGGGAATCGGGTCCAAAGTCTCTGGAAGCCCGGCCTTCTGTGGGCTGTGTTGGGAATTGCAGCCATTCTCAGCTGCACAGCTTGTGGCTGCTTGTTAGCCTTTTCTCACAGAACATCCCACCCTTTAATACGTCCAGGGACTTTTACTACCTCACCAATTTAGATGTCCCTCAGATCCACATCTAGTAGCTGCCATGCCTACACACCACCCCATCATATTAGCTTCCTATTGCTGCTATAGGAAATTATCACAAACCTGGCAGCTTAAAACAACACAAACTTATTCTTTTGTAGTTCTGCAGGCTAGAAGTCCAAAACTGGTTTCGCTTAATTGGGTGACTTAACTGAGTTAAGTCAAACTGTTGGCAGGGTGCTTCCCTGCCTCTTCCAGCTTCTAGAGCTGTATTGCTTGCATTTTTTTTTGGCTCATGGACCTTTCCTCCATCTTCAAAGCCAGCAATGTAGCATCATGTTCAAATCTCAGTCTCTCTCTCTTTCCATCTTCACATCGCCTTCTCCCTTAGAAGAAACCTTCTGATTATATAGAACTCACTTGGACAATCCAGGACTGTCTCCCCATCTCAATATCCCCAACCTAATCACATCTGCCAAATTCCTTTCACCAGATATCCAAGTCACAGGTTCCAGAGTTTAGGACATGGGCCTGTGAATGTCCTTGGTCAGTGTGGAGGGCACCGTTCATCCCATCTGATGTTGGCGAGCTGCTGCATTAAACATGCCAGTGCCTCTCCAGAATACTTTGTAATATGTTAACACATATGTCAGGCGTGATTTTTACCCTGCAGGAATAGGACATGAGAGCTGGCAGTAGAACACTGGGGCAGGCTCTAGAGTCAGACTATCTGGATTTCAATCTGGGGCTCTATATCTTAACCACTTAGAAGCTATGTGACCGACCGAGGGAAAGTGACTTGTCCTCTCTAAATCTCAGTTTTCTCACCTATAAGACGACATCTGTTTCCCAGGGTTATTGTGAAGGTTAAATGAGATAGTGCTTGTGAAATGATGAGCACAGTATGTGATATATAGAAAAATATGCAATAATGATTAGCTCTTATGACTGGGATTAGTCTCCCTTCCTTCCTTTTGGATAAAAGCAAGAGGCTTAGAAATATTAACTGATTGATCTTAGCGTCAGCCTCTCAGCCTCAGAAGCTCTAGACAAGGCAAAACCCCGAGTGAGACACTGGACCTGTTTGGACCCAGTTGAGAGATCGCCTTCATCTCCCAGCCCAAATGCTGCTGCTGTCACCTTGCTGCCATTGCAATTGTCACTGCCACTGCAGTCCTCCACGCATTCTAGAAGGACCTCGGAAGCACTGTGCCTCCATTTCTCCTCCAGCCTCCTGAACCGATGCCTTGACGTCCCTGGTGCTTGTGTTCACACACAGGTCCTTGCCAGTGTCTTGCTGCGCTCCCCATACAGGCCCTCAAACCTCATCTCGGAACACACTTGCTGCAGTCACTATTTTTTTTTTTTTTTTTTTTGAGACAGAGTCTCACTCTGTTGCCTGGGCTAGAGTGAATGCCGTGGCATCAGCCTAGCTCACAGCAACCTCAAACTCCTGGGCTTAAGCGATCCTACTGCCTCAGCCTCCCAAGTAGCTGGGACTACAGGCATGCGCCACCATGCCCAGCTAATTTTTTTCTATATATATTTTTAGTTGGCCAGATAATTTCTTTCTATTTTTAGTAGAGACAGGGTCTCGTTCAGGCTGGTCTCGAATTCCTGACCTCGAGCGATCCACCTGCCTCGGCCTCCCAGAGGGCTAGGATTACAGGCGTGAGCCACCGCGCCCGGCCATGCAGTCACTATTTTGATGTATGGTTCACTGCTATAAATCTCATTGCTACTGCCTACTGGCTTTGGATGTCTAATTTGAATTTCAGGATTAACACCTCCAAGATGGAACTTTTGAATACTCCACCCCACCAGCTTCTTCCTAAGTGATGCTCATTCATCTCTATGAACGGCATCACCATTCTCCCCTGTCGCTCAGAACAAACACTGCAGTGATTCATCTTTCTCCCACACCTGTGTCCAATTGCACAACAAGACTTACAACTTCTCTCTTCAAATCTAATTTCTTCCCACTACCTCCACTGGTGCCAGTCTAAGGCACCATCACTCACATTTGTAGTATTGCTTCTTAACAACTCTTTCTACTTTCTCTCTTTCCCTTATAGTGCTTCTACAACATAAGTTAGATAATGTCACTTCACCATTCAACCCTCTCCATTGGCTTACCATGACTCTTAAACAAAAGCCAAAGTGTTTATTATGGCGTATAAGGCTCTGCGTGACCTGGCCTCTGCCTAATTCTCACTTCCTGCCATTTTTTTCTTTCTCATACCTCTTGAACCACACTGGCCTTCTTGTTGTTTCAGGAACACCACAAAAATGCTGCCTCAGGACCTCTGCATATGCTGTTGCCTTTGCCTAGAATATTCCTAGATAGCCACATGGTTTGTATCCTCACTCCATTCAGGTCTTTGTCAAATGTCATCTCCTCATAGAGGTCTTTCCTTACCACCCTAAGTAAAAAAAAGCATTCTCATCACTTTAATTTCTTTACAGTGCTTATTATTACATGACATTGTATTATATACTGTGTTGTTTATTATCTGTCACTCCCACCAGATGAAAGCTCCATGTTTACCATTGTATTTTCAGCACTTAAAAAAAGCATTTGGAGAGTAAAAATGGTATGTCCACCATCTTTCTTATCCTGTCCAGGAACTACCCCCAAGAGTAGAATTGCTGAGTCGAAGGACATAAAAATTGTTTTAGATCCTGACACAGTCCATAATTGTATCAGAGCTATTAACACCATTGATTGCATTAGCCCAGATTGGACTAGCTTTCAATAGTACATTTTTGTATTTGATCTCTAACACATTTTGCTTTTTAAAGTTGAGTCCTGAAATTAGAGAATTTTGTTCAGATGGCAGTAGATTTGCTTGTTTAATTCAAAGCGTTACTGTGAAATTTTGAATTCTGTAATATGAAATTTTAATGACATAATTGTGCTTGGATGGGTGGGGGTAATTAAGTTTAATTGATTGGATTTAAGTAGCACAATCTTTGGGGTGGAGCCTATGACCCTGACTGGGTGGAGACTGTGTCCCAGGCACTATAAAAGGCAGAGTATCTGAGCACGAGCTCAGAGGAGATCGGGTCACGAGCGGAAGAGTTGCAGACTTTGGACCTTCCATACCTGCACTGGAAGTCTCCAAGTCAAGCTGACCTACAAAGAAATACTGATTAGGGTGGAGACTGCCCTCCCAGATCCTATTAAAGACCCAACTGGGCTCAGCTCCCACAAGGAGAAGCTTTGTCACAGCCAACACATCTCTAGAAGTCTGCAGACAAGACACATCCCGATTACTGAAGAGCAGATTGTGTACTGAGGGATTCCAAGAGCTTCCAGAAGCTAATAAAAGATCATTTCAGCTCAGTTCACTGCCAAGGAGTGACCCTCAGGGACCATGGCCAAAAGTCTGCGAGAAAAGGCGACCTGTCCAGTTTGCCTGGATTTTTTCTCCAATCCTATTTCTCTCTCTTGTGCACACGTTTTCTGCTTTTATTGCATCCTAAATTGGGTGTCAAAAAGGGATGATTCAAAACTGACCTGTCCCTTGTGTCGAGGATCATCGGAGAAACCTCCCGTGGAAGAATGGCAAATCAGAATATTAACACTTCTCATCAAGCAGCACGGGCCCCTGCTGGAGCTAAGTCTGCAGGTCAGCAGTGAGCTCCAGTGGTTCCGGGAAGATATGACCCTGGATGCAGCCACCGCCAACTCCCTTCTTGTCATCTCCGATGATCGAAGGAGTGTCCAGTGTGCAAAGACCCATCATGACATGATGGAAGACCCCAGGCAATTCACCTACCTGACCTGTGTCCTGGGTATGTCCTGCTTCTCCTCTGGCCGACATTACTGGGAGGTTGAAGTGGGAGAGGTGAAGGAGTGGTCTCTGGGTGTCTGCAAGGAGTCGGTTGACAGAAAGAGGAAGAGCAATTTGTCCTCTAAACATGGCTTCTGGACCATCAGCATGAAGGCGGGAGCAATCCATGCTAACTCCATCCCAGAAAGGAGAATTCCCGCAAGCCCTGGCCTTCAGCGTGTGGGAATTTTCCTGGATGTTGAGATGGAAGAAATCAAATTTTTTGATGTTGGAAATGATGCCCTCATTTATACATACTGTCCTCTCTCCTCTTTGGAGCGTTTTAGTCCCTTCTTCTTTCTTGAGCTGCCAGGAGAAAGTGACAGCAGTGCTGCCCTGAGAATCTGCCCTTGAGAAGCTGAGCCCTTCCTAGAGGTTTCTAAGAAGTGAAGAGACCTTTGGCCTGAAAAAGGTCAGAATGCTTAAGGAAGAGACAGTGTGCTGTCGTGCAAAGATTTAGTAAATATTTTTAAAGTAGATTTTATAGACTTAGTAGCAACAATTGTATAGATTTGTTTGGGGTAAATTTTGTAGACTTTGTAGCTAAATAACTATGGGATTATGGGGGATGTTATTAAGAACTTCAAGCCTCAGTTTTCTAGTCTCTAAGTGGGGATAATTATATCTCTCAGCCAAATAGCTGTGTTGAGTAGAGGCAATACTGTACTAATATTTGTAGTAAATAACAAATGGAGAATAGTAGTTTGTAAGTTAATGAGATACTAGATTTTGTGGATGGAAACAATATCTTTTTTATTTCATGCTGTTTTCTATACAATTCCTGATAATGATAGCTGTCTGTGGAGAAAGAAGAATCAAACAGAACATTTGTGAGATGTTTTGATATGACGTAAAATTTCAGAGAGAGACAAATATGTCCTGAGGAAAACTAAGTTTCTCATTTTTATTTTCTCTGAAACACAGTTTCTTGAAAGACCAAGAACTTTGGCTAAGATATATTGTTAGTTGTGATTCATATACTAATGGAAATTATCCTTTGCCTATTTCAATAATTGACCTATTGTGTAGTTGTCAAAATGGTAGGGTATACATGATAGGCAAAAAGATGCCAATAGGCCTAATCAGAGAATGTCAAATTTATAAAATAGCAAAAGATTCAGAAACTTCTGGAGTCAATTATGTAAAAGAGGAAATAACTGTTTTGAAGACTGGATCCCTGAACTTCTGCCCACCAGGTGCAGTTTCACTTGCAAAACCCCCTGCACCTTCTGAGATGAAAGGATATCTCCCAGCAAGCCCAAACTTCTTGATTTGTAAGAATTACAAACTTTGTAATTTGTAAGAATTTTTATCAACTATGTTAACTCATTAACATGTATTCATCTAAAATTGTTCTTAAAGTTGCTTTTGGATTTATTATTTGTAGAATTTACATTTTCTTGCAATAAAATCTATAAAATGTCAAAAAAAAGCATTTGTTTCATAGTTGGCACTTGATATATATATTTTTAGTCAAAAAATTTTTAAATAAAAAAACTGCTTTCTGTGTGCTAGGCAGTGTTCTACATGCTTTATAAGTATTAATTATCTCAATTTTCCTAATAGCTTTATTATCTCTTTTTATTTATTTGTTTGTATTTTTGAGATAAGATCTTGCTCTTTCTCCAGGGCTAGAGTGCAATGGCGTCATCATCAAAGCTCACTGCAACCTCCAACTCTTAGGCTCGAGCAATCCTGTTGCCTCAGCCTCCCAAGTAACTGGGACAACAGGTGAGCACCACTAAGCTGGCTAATTTTTCTATTTTTTGTGGAGATGGGGTCTTGCTTGGGCTGGTCTCAAACTCCTGGCCTCAAGCGATCCTCCCCACATGGCTTCCCATGGTGTTAGGATTACAGGTGTGAACCACTATACCCAGCCTGTTATCTTTATTTTAAAGACGAGGGACAGCTCCCCTTCCAAACAGCTGGATCTGAAAGCTCCCATTGTTACACGATCACCTTTATAAGTATGCAGAGCATCATACAACAGGATCTCTTGTGAATATATCTGTCTATTCCCACCTACACGTGCTTTCCTTGGGGAAGATAACTTGGAGGATTGTGTAAGCTCCGCTGCTTCTGTGTTTGTAAGATTCTCCCAATAAACTGTATTTTGCATTTATACCATGTGGCACTAGTGGGGTGTTCATACCCCCTTTGCACAACAGTTAGATATTTCTGTATTGGATTTCCCATGTCATTCAAAAAGAAAGCATGACCCCAAACCAATAAACCATGCCATGAGGGCAATTATTGTCTTTATTTTCAGTCCACTGATACCTTGTGTCTCCTGCTCTGTGCCTTAGCCTCTAACTGGCATTCTACTTCTTGCAAGAGTAACCTGGTTAACACACCCCTTGGCTGGATTGCAAGACCACCTGTATCTGAGCAGACCTTGCTAAATCTCTAACTGCTTTGCTTCCCATCTGGGCTCCAGGGGGCACTAACTTCAACAGATGTTTGGAGGAAAAGTTAAAAATCTCCTTTCTGAGAGATCAACACATCTGAATGAGATACTGATATTCTTGCCCTTCCCATATATGCCAGCACCTCTCTTTTTGAAAATAACTTCTGCTAGTTCTAAGCCATTTGGTTTGTTTGGTTTTGTTCTCCTCACCCTCTTAGGATCATACTTAAAATTCTTTATTTTTACTTGCTATAAAAATATGGGTCAAAGAATTCCACATTCCAGTTTTTTCCCATCATCTCTTACATTTATTTGCTTCATGGGTGTGGGCCAGTTTGGGTTTGTTTGTTTTTTTCCCCCAAACACTAAGTCCTTTTAGAGGTGATGATATCATCTGTTGGTTTTTTTTTTGAACAGTTTATTTGGTATTTCTTAGAACCACTTAAAATTTCCTATTGGAGAAGATTTTGTCCTGCTGAAATTCTATTTGCAAAATTTTTCCCATTAGTTTAAAAATACACATATACACACAAGAGAGTCTTTCTCTTCTACCATCCAGCCTTCTTTCAGTTGTTTGTTAGCTTTGGCTTCGGAGGCATTCTAGGGCGGAAGACCTTCCAGCTCTGCCCTGCTGATTGGGATGTTCATGCTACAAGGGAAAAAGTCCTAGGAGATTAGCAACTGCATAGAGCTCAGCTGTAATGTGTGTGGTACGAAGTCAGGGGGTCCGAACAGAGGTGGCTGCTGCACTGGCATGTGGGTAGGGCTCTCCGTCTCCAGGAGGTTCTTCCGAGGTGGTTGTCTGCTACATCTGCAGTGCTGCGGGAGAGTGGAAGCAGGAGTAGGCAGGAAGGGGCAGTAACAGGGAAGCAGGACAGTTAGCAACCCAGATCCAGCCCCGGCCCAAGTGGCAATGGGATCTTTTACTTTTCTACCTTTCTTTTCTGTTTCCTCTCTCTACTCCTCACCTTTCCTCTTCTTGAACCTCACACTGTCTTATTAGCTCTCTTGTTTTATGTAGAAGAAAGTGCTGGTACAAAAATACACTATTCAAAGACCAGAATGTACAATTGCAACAGAAAATCTGGTGCTATTTGGGGAAAATGTAGCAGTATGGCAGAGCTGCCTTGTTGGGCTTTGCTGTGCAGGGCAGGTCATGACTGTGGTCTGCATTCCTTCTCCATATGCTAGTCCTGCCCATTGGGAGGAAGTAAGAGGCAGAGGAGGTGAGAAATACTGCTGGGATGTAAGTCTAGATGTTGCAGAGTCCATCTCTGCTTTCCCAAGCCTCTTCCGTAGGTAGGTCCTGGTTCTTTCTTTTCTTAATATTACACACCTATTATGTGCCAAGTGTTGTGCTAGAGATAGAGTGGTAGTCAATGTAAAAACAACCTTGCCCTCACGCACCAGCAAGGAACAAAAGGCATTGAAGTAAATATAAGTGTGATGAGCGTTACCCAAAAGCATATTAAGGAAACCATGGACACACGGTGAGGGAGCCCATCTGATTCCCTTTACCTGTAGGCTCAGCCCTGCCTGTGATATCAGTTCTTGATGACTCTTAGAATCAGACTTGCCAACAATGACCTAGAAAGCCCTGGGCATCCATGTAGACCCACCAGATACAGCCTTCCCTAGTTACCTACCATGTTAGCCAGGTAAGCCTAGGCTTTGATCTCAGTTCCATTGTCCTACACTCTTTGTTGGTATTTGGACACTTTCACTCTGCCTAGTCCTTGCCAAGTCCCTTCCTATAAGACCAAGTCCTTTCTTTCATATCTTTAGCCACTAACTGGGCTCTGCTAGTCCTGGCTGCTCTCTGTCCCCCTGACTCTGATTCCAGCCTGCCACTGGAACTCCCACTGTCACGCCCCACCCTCCACACTGGGCCAACCTGCCCCAACCACACCCAGAGTTGACCCTCAGTCCTTATTCTTTTGACTCTTGGTTTTTCCCTCCCCTATTTCATTTTGCTGTGACCCAACAGCCTTTGTGGCTAAGTCTGAGTTGTGATATTGTTACTCACTGTTCCCTGGGCTCGTTGGCAAGTGAATATCTATTGATTTGTTCTTTCTCTCTTGCACACAGTGTACGTATTGACTATTCATTCAGCAAATATTTCCCGAGAGCCCACCATGCACCAGGCACTATTCTGAGTACTAAGGAAATACCAGTGAACAAAACAAAGATTCCTGAACTTCTAAACATGCCCATTCTATGTGTACTCTCTGCGAATGCAGAGCTTGAAAATCAAATGTACTCTGAAGTGAGATCAGTGGGGCTCTCTACTCAAGACACAATGTATGATACAAGACACAATGTACTTCCAAACCTCCAAATTTCCCCAGATGAAGGGCCCAGGTATTGCCTTAATTCCACGCCTCTCACTTCCTCCACTGAAAATGAATCTCCATGTGGATCATTTCCAAACCACCCTGCTGAAAGCATGACATCAGCTCACAAATTGCTGCATCAAGTTAATAAACTACAACTGATAAATGAGTTTCAGGCTTGGAAATCAAATAATTGCTCTTTGAGACTTGCAGACCAGACAACACAAATTGCTCATCGCTGACACAAAGATTCCAAGCTAAGTTTAGCTAAGTTTTCTCATTTCAGAGACTTTAACCACGCTATTTTAGGGAATACAAATCTGACTTTTGCTCTGATTAAAGCCTGTAATAATAACATACATCACTGCTGGATAAATAGTCCTTTATCTGTCCTTCCAACAGTAACTGTAATCTGGTGGCAAACACACAAATACACACACACACACACACACACACACACACACACGTATGTGGGGCTTATAGTCCTGAGCATATGTGTAGTTGTCCTTGCAGTTTCTTTAGCTATTCTCTTCCTGGTTTCAGAGTTCATCTATTGGCTATGATTATTACTGAGCAAACAAATATTCCCTATCGAGAGTAATTACTATGAAGCAGAATTTTTAAATCGTGCCCTGGGACCGAACACTTTCCTTGGGCCTTGGGACAGATGTTGCCCCGCACGCTGGCTGAGTAGCAGAAGAGCTGAGGCTGGGATGGTCTCCCTGCTGCTGCCAGCAAGCACGGGAAGGTGCCAGTGACGTGAGGCAGTGCAGGGCAGACATCAGATAGGTGGAGTGAGGGACTGGCCATGTGGTGTGATGTGAGAGATTCCCAAAAAAGGTCCTGGACTGAGAAAGTCCTTCCTCTCTGCTACAGACAGGGGCTGTGACTACTGAGACGAATGTGAGGTCAGCGTCACACTCCGCCTCCTAGCCTGTGTCTGCCCACGTCTCATTCAACAGGATGTAAATCCAGGGAGGAGGACTCTGTCCTCAGGCCCCTGGCTACTGGTGTGGAGCGAAGCGATTTCATGGGCTATCCTGGGTCACAGGCTGATGTCTCTAACCTCCATGGATGGAATCTGCCTTCCTTTATTCCATCTTGCTTTTCCAAACATTTAGCAGTGCCTTCTAAGAGCAAGGTGCCACATTAGACCCTGAGAGCACAAAGCCAAATAATATGTATGTCCCTTCTGTCAAGGATTTGATGAGATTTTTTTTAAAGAAACACTTAAAAAGAGAGGCAGACAAAGAAGATCTTTGTAGTGATGGCATAGGTCTGTATTTTTTTTTTTTTTTTTTGAGATAGGGTCTCACTCTGTCACCCAGGCTGAAGTGCAGTGGCATAATCATAGCTCACTGTAATGTCAAAATTTTAGGCTCAAGCAATCCTCCTGCCTCAGCCTCCCAAGTAGCTGGGACTACAGGCATGCACCATCATGTCCAGTTAGTTTTAAAGTTTTTTTTTGTAGAGATGGGGATCTCACTATGTTGCCCAGGCTGGTCTTGAACTCTTGGCCTCAAGCGATCCTCCCACCTTGGCCTCACAAAGTGCTGGGATTATAGGCATGAACCACTGCACTCGGCCAATAAAAAGATTTTTAAAAGGATGTAAGAGTTGGTGCTCTCATTTCCATGTTTTACCCAAGAAGATAGGCTAAGGAAAATTTAATGACTTGGTCAGAGTGACAGAACTGAGTGTGTGCATTAAGCAAATGCATATTTGTGTCTGGAGTTCAGGGGAGAAATAGCTGGGCTGTTTCTATAGATCTAGGAGTCATCAGCCTTGGCAGGATAATTAAAGGTGTGGAAGTGGATGAGGCCACTGGGGAAGAATGTTGGAGAGCTCAGAACAGGTGTCCCTGAAGACATGAATAAAGAGACTGAAAGGGCATGGCCAGAAGGAAAGGAGGAAAATCAAAAGAATAGCTATCCTGGAAGCTCAGGGGAGAAACTTATCTGCAGAGTCAAATGCTGCTGAGAAGGCAAGAGAGATAAGGACCGGTGTCCTCTGACTTCTGCCACAAGGAAGTCTCTGTGACCCTGGCAAGGCGCAGTTACTGCACAGCAGTGGGAAACGGAGTAGAGAAGAGAGACTGGAGGCCACGTGTATAAGATGCTCTTTCAATAAACTACTGTGGTGTGAAGAAGAGGAGGGAGACAGGACAGTAGATGGAGTGGGAGGGGGATTCTAGGGAGGGCGGTTTGTTTTATGGTGGGAGGGAGGAGGCAGGAGAGACAGAGGTTGAACATACCGTGGAGAAGCTGGCCAAGCAGAGGGAGGACGGGATCGAGACTAGGCAGATGCTTGTCCTTAGATGGGGCAGGAATACTGCTTGTATTGGAGAGGGGAGAAGGGAGAAGTGGTGGGTATGGACGTGGGTGGGATGTTAGTGTCGTTGGCAGAAACTTGGCAAGTTCCTTTCTGAGATCTTCAATGTTACTCTGTGAACTAGGAGGGAAGGTCACCTGCTGAGAGTGAGGGAACAACAAAGAGCATCCAGGTTGGCAGGGACTGGAGGAATTTTGAAACAGTTGTAGAGAGGGAGGTGAAGGTGACAAGGGTACACAGTAGGGGTGCTGGGCCATTCTCAGGGCTGTGGCATATGCTGTTGGTGCCCCACCCATATCCCTTGGCACTCACAGTTCCGGAACAAATGCACTGATAGCTTTTCAGTGCAAGCACCTACAACTTGGCCTGAGAGTGTTCTCTGGCTGGGCGCTTCTGTGACCTACGCACAAGGCAGCCTGAAATGAAAGGGAGTTAATGTCACTGGGCGCAGTCCCCAACCAATGACAGAGAGCAATGAGTGTACCAGCTCACAGGAGGGGATCTGTGGGTCACTCAGTTCCCAGTGCCACTGAGTGCCCTCTGCCTGTAGTGGTGATGTGCTCATTATCACCCCTGCGTTGCTTCCCTTCTCCTCCCTCTCTTCCCTGTTCCCCTCCCCTTCCCTCCTCTCTCCCTAATCCCTCTTTTACTTGGGATTATTTCCAAAGAAACCACTTGCATTCAAATCCCTGTCTCAGGCTCTGCCTTTGTGGGAACTGAACCCAAGACAAGCACCCAGGTGCAATTAGCAAATCTCAATCGATAGCAGTACCGATCTGCCAGGATGAGATTCTCTAGCAGTGCTTAGTAGCCTGGGTGTGAAACAAACAAACAAACAAAAACCCAAAAAGGTAGGAGATTTTACAGCAGGTATAATGAGAATAATGAGGTAAAGATATTTAAGATGTTGGCAGGAGAACGTCTGAAATGGCCGATTATTACGTCTTAGATGAATGGGGAAGGTGGTGGATTAGAGGACCTGAAGCAGAAGGAGAACAATGTATTATGACAGCTGAGCAGGCCACTTGAGAGGATAGGAGAATGTGGTCAGAGAAAAGGAGATCTGATTTTGTAATTTTAAAGGTGAGGTAATTCGTGCATACTATGGCCGTGAATTTGTGACTGTGGAGTAGCAATCTGCTGTATTTTATTGTAAATCAAAAGTTCAAAAATTCCTGAGAATGGAAATTGGATGGTTTGTTCACACAGATACTCAAGGCACCTTGGATGACAGTGGTTTGGAAGACTATGACCAAGTGCCAGACTCTATGATTAATAAGGGTAGCATTATCAGACATTCTGCTGATGAGGAAGACTAACAGTTGATATAATTGAATGGATGGGCCTCAGGAATCAATAATTGAAGCTGGCTTTCTGCATGGATATAGATTTACATTGTTCTTTTAAAGGGCTGCGTAGTATTCCACAGATTCTTGGACCACAATTTACTTAGCCAGCCCCTCCTGAGGGACATTAAAGTTGTTTCCTATTTTTCAAAATTATAAACAAAGTGTGACTACATCTTTTCAAATTTGTGTATTATCTCCTTGGAGTAAAGTCCAATAAGTAGAATCGTTCCACTGAGGAGTATGCAGATCTTAGGTTTTGATACTTCATGTCTGAAAGCCTTTTGGAAAAGTTGTGCCATTTTACATACCCACAGAAAAAGCACAGAGTGTATGTTTCTCCCAACCTTGTCAATGTGTGAGTTTGATCAATCTTTAGAAATCTTTGCCAGCCTGATAGGTGAAAATTATTTCATTATTATTTTAATTTGCCTTTCTATTAGTGAACCATTTTTCCATATGTTTATTGGTCATTTGCATTTTTAATTTACCTGTTTGTGACTTTTGCCCATTTTCTTCTATTAGATTTTTTATTTTTCTTGTTTTATGCAAGCTTTTTTATTATTGTGGATATTAACACTTTGCCTTGCATAGTGTTGTTAATATGTCCCTTAGTTTGTCATTTGTCTTTCAGCCTTGTATATATATTTTTTGGCCACACAGTTTTCAATTGGTTGTACTCAAAATTTATTTATCATTTTCCCCTATATTCTTTTACTTTTATATTTAAAAGTATTTACATTTAAATCTTTGGCCTCTCTACAATTTATTTAGATACAATGAGGTAAGGATCTAATATTTTCTCTCTATTTACTAGCCAATTTTCCCAACATTTTTGAATGATCCCTCCTTTTCTTCAGTGAGTTGAATGCTACTTTTTATCACATAGTCACATAACTAGTGCCCAGTTCTCCCTGACTCCTCCACCCTCTGCAATCCTGGAGCTGGATCTAGCCTTTGAGACCCGCCCAGCCCCTAGTTCATCAGCAGCCAGGGGGGCTGGAGCGGAGTCCCAGACGGAGTCCGGGAAGCAGGGGGAGAGGGTGGGATGGATGCAGCGTTGCAGCAGCACTCGGGGAGCAAGGCTCTGACTCACACAGTGACTGGAACATTCATGGGCGGCTCCTTCGAAGTACAAAAATAAACGGGGATTTAAACAGCAAAGTGGCAGACTGCCTGGGCATTTATTCCCTGAACTGCAGTGCTAGGATGATGGCTCTCCTAGTCTGGCCATGCCAGGTGCTGGCACGATGGCCACTTGCAGCAAACCCCCTGATCACAGCACCAGGCTTTGGGTGGGGGGGTGGCGGAGGTACTGATCTCCAGGGGAAGCACAAGGCGCGTCCAGATCCCAGTGCCTGTGCAGACCACACTCCTGACCATTCCCCCTACCTCTGTGCCTGTTTCAGGCGACCATTGCCTTTCTTTTGGACACCCACCCTAAATACACTGATTCCTCCCTCTTTTAAGACAGTGGAGGTGTCGCTTCTCTTCTAAGAGTGGCTAGTCTACAAGTTTGAATGTAACCTTCTAAATCTTCACATTACTTTTTCTAAGGATAGCTTCTTTAAATCCTCACACAACCATACTCTTCAAAAGAGGGTTATTTTTGGTGTTTCAAAGGTTAAAAGAAAGGACACCAAAAAATTTTTTTATCTCTATCAAGGCATCCTGTTACATAAATTCTTGAGCAAAAAATAATGATGATGATTTTTTTTATTGGTAGAAACTTAACCACGCATTCTCTTCACTGTTGCTCTTTCTGTCATTCCAAGAACCTCCGTGATGCCAGTGCTGCTTCTGCTGGTGCTCAGCCAGGGGAGTTTGCTGCTGGGGTCTCCACTCCCTGAGATGCCTCTGTTGCTCCAATACCCAGAGGGGCTTGTCCATCCCTAGAGTCCTTTGAATTCAGCCGTTGTTGCTGTTCCTGCCATTGTCTTCAATTACCAAGCCCAGCCCACCATGTTTGCCTCACTTTTCCTAATGCTGGAAGTCCTTACTTCTGGAGATGGGCAGCCTGCCTACTCTACCTCGCTCTGGGTAGGCCAGGGCTGCTGTAGATGCTTGTGCAGTTTGGGCCTTGCACAACAGTTCCTGGCTGAGGGGCAGGTGGAGGCTAAAGTTCAGTGCTTAGCCCAGGTGTCCTGGCAGGGTGCTAGGGAGGTGAGTGGGTGCTGGGTCCATCTCAAGGGGTGGGGTACAGTTTTCTAATTTGCACAAAGGTCCTGTATGGGTTGGCAGCAGTCCTGGGGCACGGCTTGGAGAAACCACAAGGCAGCCCAGGGTTTTAGCCTTTTGTATTAGGAAAACAGACCAGACCTCTCACAGGATTTACTGGGAGGGTCCATTCCAGGTGTTACACATCTTAGGTGCTTCTTGGGAGTTTCTCTCAATGCCTTCTGTTAATGAAAAAAAGCCAAACTCTGTAAAATAATTTTAAGATTTATTCTGAGCCAAATTTGAGGACCATGACCCAGAGCCATGCCCAAGAAGCCTTGAGCAAGTGGACCCACTGGCTGGGTTACAGTTTGGTTTTATACATTTCAGGGAGACAGGGGTTACAAGTAAAGTCATAAATCAATACGTGGGAGGCATATATTGCTGAAAAAGTGGGACATCTCTAAGGGGGGGGCGGCTTACAGGTTATAGGTGGATTTAAAGATTCTTTGATTTGTAATTGGTTAAAGACATGAAACTTTTTCTAAAGCCTTGGAATGTTTTAAGATAAGGAGCTGTTAAACAGAGCCAAGCCACCTGGGCATAGATTTGTTGTGTAAATTGAGGACCTGCAGGTTTGTCTCGAATACCCTTAGGCCTGTTAATGGGTTACAAAGGTCTCCAAGGAGGGAGCAGGATATGATGAGGCACGTCTGACCTCCCTCCTCCTGGCAGGCAATTTAGTTTTAGGATATTGCCTTGGCCAAGAGGGGGTCCATTCAGTCAGCCAGTGGGCGGTGAGCCTTAAGATTTTATTTTAGTTCACAGTTCTGATGGGAAGCCTTTTGTCACTCACTGTACTTCAAATGAGTGTGAACAGTTACTTCTTGCCATTAGCTGGGAGGCACCTGTGCTGCCATGATGAACGTCTGTCCTCTGAGGTGAAGGTATCGCTCTATGTTAGCCCTCTTTTTCGTCTTTCCGGAATCTTAAAATGTTTTTTTGTAAATAGGATAGCCCATGCCCTCAAAAAGAGGGCAGAGAACATCTATGGAATTATCAATCCAGTTCTTTCTAGCCTCCTCTCCTAGGAGCTGTCTCTCCCCAACACGTTCTCTCACGTCCTGCCCCCACAGCTATGTCGGGTGTGGGGTGGGGTGGGGGAGGGTGGGCTGACATTTTTGTATATGCCCCTGTCTCCTGTTAGGTTTGATCCAACCCGGGCCCAAAGTTTTTCCCTGGAATTTTTCTAATTAAAATTAAAAGGGACTGTCCCTCTCTAAGAGTAAAGCTGTAAGATAAAAAAAAAAAGAAGAAGTAGTTGTGTGTGGTTAGGTTTCCTTCCTGGTGGAGAATTGTTGATGTACAATGAACAAGAATGAGGGTGGCATGTCAAGAGAAGCAGAGATTCCACATGGAGGAGGAGACAGCCCTGGCGGCCATCCAGTCCTTGGTTCCCATTGTTCCTGGGCCCCAGCTGCAACCCAAGTTCCCCCATCATTTGGTTATTCAGGTTCTTCTTGGGATTTTGTGAACCAGCAACCTCCACTCCCCAGCCCCCTTTCATTAGCCTAATTCAATCTATGTTTCTATCACTTTGCCACCAAGAACACCACTTTATACAAACGCAAATAAAGGACCGTAGGGATGCTTTGTTTTTCTAGTTAGACCCCACTGGGCCTAACTATAAATATCACTTCACATAGGTAAAAAACAAAGGTCTATTGGATCTTCTGTCAGTTGGATTGCTAAATAGGATTTACTTACCTCCTAAGTTTTGCAGTAAAGGGAACAATAGTTAGGGAAATAAGTCCAGAAAGGTATTCTGGTTCACAATAATGCTAATTTCCTGAGAAATTTGCTAGACTTCAGACAAGGCATTTTCTTTCTCTAGAGAATTGTTTTGTTTTGTTTTGTTTTTAAACAACAGAGTGCTATTGTATGGTGGGCATTCTTGAGATGACTTCCTTTCTGTACAGTATATGAGCAAATTAAATAGGTATGTAAGGAGGATAAACAGTATTGAAAACGTGTATGTGTGAAGCACAGTATGAAGAATCTCTGGTGAGGTTTTGTCCATGATTTAACAAGGTCAATGTTATTATAAACCTATTTTTCATGTTTGCCTTAATGACCTTCATTCAGTCATTTATCAATATCTACTTTGTGAAAACTCTATGGAAGCAACAGGGTTGAACAAAAGAGTGTCTCACCACAGGATGTTTATAACGCTGTCTGGAAGTACATTTGTAAAAAAAATGAATACAAGGCCAATTGAAATGGATGCTGTAACAGGGAGAATGAAGTATTCCGGCAGCATTGGGGCAGGAGAGACTAATTCCAGCTGGGGTGGAATACAAATGGTTCTCGATGTGGTAGATTCACATTAACCAAGCTCAGGGAAATTAGCTACAAATCTGCAATGGCAGGTTATTAGTTTTCAAAGACAACTGTTTCTGACAAGGGTCTAAATAGTTCTTTGGTTGTACCTGAGCTTACTATAGCACCCTTAAATTGACACCTGACACTTCCCAAACTGAGATTCTATTTTACGATGAATATTTTTCCAAATACTTCACAATTACAAGGCTTACAGATTTTATAAGGCAAGAGAAAAGGCAGTGAGTGGCTTAATGGATTCATTCCAAAGGACAAATTTCTTTTTTCATTAAAAATGAACAAGGGTTGGCAAACTTTTTCCGTAAAGGGCCAGATAGTAAATATTTTCGGCTTTGTGGGCTGTATGATCTGTCACAACTACTCAACACTTCTATTTTAGATTGAAAGCAGCCACAGGCAACACATAAATCAGGGGTGGGGAACCGACAGCCTTAGGGCCACTTGTGGCCTTGTAGATGCGTAAGTGAAGCCTTTTGACTAAATCCAAATTTTACAGAACAAATCCTTTTATTTTATTAATACATTTTTGTTCATCTTTTATATTTTTATTTTTTTAAGTGAACATATTTAAAATACCAAAGAATAAAATAAATTTCAATGAAATAACCCTCCCAGATTGACCAGCACAATTAGAACATTAGTAAGCCATAAGGGTTAAACTGATGATGGCTGCTAAGCTCATGATTTAGTTCTAACTTCCCCAAACTGACTGGCACCACTACCAGAAGAGGCTGATTGGTGAGAGTTTGTGGAGGTGGAGTACACCAGTCTGTTATCAGCTTTTGAGAATGGTGCACTGTGTTTCTGTTTGAAGTGGAATTTGTGAACAGTTGCACAGCTCGACAGTACTTTTTAATTCTGTCTGCTTAACAGCCCATGATGTCAAAGAAGACCAAGAGACCGCTGAAGGAATTCTCTTTAATGAGGATTGGGAATTGCAATATTATCTTGTTTCTGCTAAAGATAAGATGATTTGCATGTTTTGTGATACTGCAATATCAACATTAAAGAAAGTCAGTGCTCATCAGCATTATAACACTCATAAGGACCACAAATATTTTAAATTAGAGGGAGAGGCATGAAAGGTTACAGAAATTAAAAGATGAAAAGCAAAGACAATTCTTTCCAGTGGCAATAAGACCCAGAAATAATGCCACTGAAGCAACTTACAAAGTAGCTTATATACTCAGGAAAAAAGGGAAGCCATTCAGTGATGTAGAAATTGTGAAAGAATGCATTGTCAAAGTTGTAAGATGTTTGGACCCCAATAACGTTTCAAAGTACAAACAACTATCTCTTTCAAGGAGAATCATAATGATTGGCAGCATGAATTATCCTTTAACTTAACAGAATAACTTCATGCAATACTTTGACAGGAAAATATATATTATTCAATCGCTTTAGATGAATCAACTGATACTACTGACTCTGTGCAGGTTTTATGTTTCCTTTGGGGCATAACAGAAGATTTTCTTTGCTATAAAGAGTTATTCACTTTAGGCACTCTTGCAAACAGAACCTGGCGAATACATATCTTCAGAAACTTTCAAGATCAATGTCATGAAGTTGGACTGAATTTGGTAAATTTAGTGAATGTGTGTACAGTTGGTGCACCTTCTATGACAAGAAAACATGAAGGGTTTAGTGCATAGATTAAAAGTATAAACAGATCCAGATGCTCTCATTTCTTTTCACTGTATCTTACATGAGCAAAATCTCTGTGCTAAAGCTACTATTTTAAGTGACACTTTGCAACAAATTATAAGTACGCTAACTATATTCCTGCAAATGGAACACAGCATCGTCAGTTTTGTAACATGCTGAAGTCCAATGATGAGGTATTCAGTGTGGATTTGCCCTATCATTCTAAAGTGCATTGGCTATCACAGGGCAGGTGTTAGTTAAAATTTTATCTCTGTGAGAGCAGATAGTTAAATTTTATGAAGAAAAGAATCAGCAGTGTGAATTATTGAAAGAAGATTTCTACAGGAATGCAGCATTTCTTTGTGATATCATGTCAAATCAAAACGACTTAAATATTTCTTTGCAAGGTAAAATTAAGTCTATATATGGTATATGGCCAAAAAACAAGCATTTCGAAAAAAACTATCTTTTTTTCAAAATACTTCTTTGAAATGAAATTTCAGATGAACATTTTCGCCAGTTAGCAAAGATCATGATGAGCAGGATGATATATGTGAATCATTTGAAGAATACACAGCTGTTATAGACCTATTAATTGGAGAATACAATGAAAGGCTCACTGACATTGAGAATCATGACATCACACTCAAATTAGCATTTCAGCCTCACCTAGTTGATACCACCAAGGCAGCTAAGGAACTCCAGATGGAATTGATTGAGCTCTTAGTAGATGACATTTTGAAGTTTGTTTGATGCTAAGAAGGATACAATTGAAATATGGAAAAATGCAGTAGAATACCCACACCTTCAGCAACATGCCCAAAAAATGCTTTCTTGATTTTCAACTGCTTGCTTATTGCTGCGAATTTCCATTCTCCTACCTAACCCAAATCAAGACATCCTTAAAGTCACAAATGACTGATACCCATCTAGAGGATCAGCTGAAACTGCAGACCTCCATGCTGCAACCAAATATTCAAACACTTTCCAACAAAAGCAGACACAACAAAGTCATTAAAAAGTTAGTTAACTTTAAAATTAACAAACAGTTTTCATTTTTTGAAATTTATTAAGTACATAGTAGTTAGATTTTTACAAAATAATATACATTTTTAAGTATATCTAATTGAAATTTCTTGAATGCAGCCTTATTTGATTACAGCTAAATTAATGTGGTCTTCCAACATGAAAAGTTTCCCTACCCCTGACTTAAATGATGAACATGGCTGTATTCCAATAAAACTTTATTTATAAAAACAGGTAGAGGGCTACATTTGGCTTAAGAACTGTAGTTTGCCAATCTTTGACTTAAAGAGGGGAGGGGTTAGGAGCATTTAATAAAGAGAGCCTAGTAGCACCATGTTGTGTATTGTGGAGAGAGAGAAAGATACAAATGACATAGTCTGAAGTCCAGTACAATGGAAAAAATCTATAATCAAATAACCAGAATACAGGGTGAAATGAGTGTCTTAAGAGAGGAACAGGTAATTCTGGCTTAGAAAATCCAGAAGGCATAGTATCTGCTCCCTTGGAGAAAGGGAAGCGATTGTAGGAAGCAGGAAACATGTAAGGAAATGAACATGATATTGGGGCATGAGAGCACAGAGGACAGTTCAAAGCAAAGTTTGATAGATAGTTATGGGCCCACACCTTGTTTTCTGTCTTTGCCTTTCTCTGAATCCCTAGCTCCTTAACCAGAACCACAAGGACATTCCCCTCCTGAGAGCCTGCAGAAGGTCATTCCCAGCAAGACCCCAGGAACTGGGAATTGCCAGTTGAGATCATCTTGAAATGCAGTCTAGCAAGACCAATGCAAATAGTAAGACTGAACTCTCCCACTTTGTACTTTTATTCCAAGTGGACCTAAATGCCTTTTGTAGCCTAAAGTAACCAGAGTGAAAAAGACCCTGCACTGACATCCTCCCAGTGTCACCGATAGCTCATAAGTACCCTTGCCCCCAATAAGGACTTTTGCCCTTAGTGAAGATGAGAGGTACAGTGTAAGAAGTCTAGTCATTGCCAGGTGAGGCTATATAGCTCACATGATAGCCCCGGAGGCAGGAGGGCTCTGGATTCTCTAGGCAGGGTTCCGTATGGTGCTAAGAGTTTCTATTCCAGTAATCTCAGAGGCCAGTCTACACCAAAACAAAGGTTGGCTTTCTCTTATAATATGAAATAATTAAAGAAATGTAAATGAAAACAAACAAACGTGAAATAATTTTAACCATGAGATTAACAAAGATTAAACATTTTTTAAATGATCAGAGTTAGTAAAGTTATGGGGAATATACATTCTCATTTCCTTCTGATGAGAACATTAATCGAAACAACCTTTCTCAGGTGCAATTAGTACTTTGTATGAAATACCTTTTGATTAGGCATTTTTATTTTTAGAAAGTTATTCTAAAGAATGATTGGACAGGTTGAGCAAGGTGGCTCATGTCTGTAATCTCAGCACTTTGGGAGGCCGAGGTGGGAGGATCACTTGAGGTCAGGAGTTTGAGACTGGCCTGAGCAACACAGTTAAGACCTGTCTCTACAAAAAGTAAAAATTAGCCGGGCATGGTGGCATGCTCCTATAGTCCCAGCTGTTCAGGAGGCTGAGGCAGGAGAGTTGCTGGAGCTCAGGAGTTTGAGGTTGCAGTGTGCTATGATGCTGCTGCTATATTCTATCCTGGGCAACAGAGCAAGACCTGTCTCAAAAAAAAGAATAATTGAACAAACATACACAATATGATGATGTTGACTGCAGCATTTTTTATATAGAACAACATAAATGCTTATTTAAATAAACAATAGACTTATTTAAATAAATTATGGTACATCCAGATGATGTATATCAGTCCAGCAATAAAATTAATATTTTAGATAATATCTAATAGCATAGGAAGTATAATATACTGAATGTTTAAATAGTTTACAAAATAGTGTTATAGTATCATGATTTTATTACAAAATATAGTATGTATTTTATATAGATATTTATTTTTAAAGGATTGTATAAACATATATATATATTTCAATAAGGGATTGGAAAATAAATTGTGGTACATCCATACAGTGGAGAATTATGTGGCTATTAAAGAATGAGGTTGATCTACATGCTGATGGCAAAGATGTTCATGATATATTATTAAATTTAAAAAGGTTATGTAGGCCGGGCAAGGTGGCTCACGCCTGTAATCCTAGCACTCTGGGAGGCAGGTGGATCGCTCGAGGTCAGGAGTTCGAGACCAGCCTCAGCAAGAGCAAGACCCTGTCTCTACTAAAAAAAAAAAAAATAGAAAGAAATTAGCTGGACAACTAAAAATATACACAGAAAAAATTAGCCGGGCATGGTGGCACATGCCTGTAGTCCTAGCTACTCAGGAGGCTGAGGCAGGAGGATCGCTTAAGCCCAGGGGTTTGAGGTTGCTGTGAGCTAGGCTGATGCCATGGCACTCACTGTAGCCTGGGCACCAGAGCGAGACTCTGTCTCAAAAAATAAAATAAAATAAAAATAAAAATAAAATAAAAATGTTATGTAGTAATATACATAGTATAATCTCATTTGTATTTTTTTTTAAAGTTTATGTATGTATTAAGAAGTCTTTACAGGCCGGGCGCGGTGGCTCACGCCTGTAATCCTAGCACTCTGGGAAGCCGAGGCGGGCGGATCATTTGAGATCAGGAGTTCGAGACCAGCCTGAGCAAGAGCGAGACCCTGTCTCTACTAAAAAAAAAAAAAAAATAGAAAGAAATTAGCTGGACAACTAAAAATATATATAGAAAAAATTAGCCGGGCATGATGGCGCATGCCTGTAGTCCCAGCTAGTTGGGAGGCTGAGGCAGAAGGATTGCTTGAGCCCAGGAGTTTGAGGTTGCTGTGAGCTAGGCTGATGCCACGGCACTCTAGCCTGGGCAACAGAGTGAGACTCTGTCTCAAAAAAAAAAAAAAAAGAAGTCTTTACAGATATACTCCCAGCTAATATCTGTAGTTATACCTTGGGTCAGGAAAGAAGATATATCTAATGCTGTTTATCCAAATGTTGCATAACAACAAAATGTGGTGGCTTAAAGCAATAATATTCATTTATTAACACTCCCTGTTTATGTGGATCAGGGATTTGGGAGCTACTCAGCTGACTCCGGGATTCCCATGAAATTATAGTCAGACTGTGGCTAGGGCTGGGGAAGGGTTGTTCATTCACACTTCTGGTGCCTGGGTTGAGAAGGCTTGAATAGCTGGGGCTCCTGGGAATCTCTCTCTATCCCTATGTGGTCTTGCTATGTGGTCTCTTCAGCATGGAGGTTTCAAAGTAGTTGGACTTCTGACATGGCAACTCAGGGCTCCAAAGACACATGTCCAGAGAGAGAAAACCAAGCAGAAGCCATATTGCCTTTTATGACCTAGGCTTGGAAGTCACTTCTGCCACAATCTGTTGGTCAAAGCCTGTAAAGATCTGCCCAGGTCCAAGAGGAGGGAATATAGTCCCCACCTCTTGATGGAAGAGTGTCATCGCATTAGAAGTGTAAATAAGATAGGATGTACATTGGTGCAAACTTCTTTGGAAAATACAATCTCTGCCAGTATATTTTATGTACTTTATATTGTTTTAATTTTTACAGTGAACATGTATTATTTTGGAATGAGCAAAAACAATGTAAAATTACTTCAGTTTAAAAATCTATAAAATTAAAAAGGAATAAAATATTTCTTGCAACCTACCAAAGTGGAGAGATTTTAAGATCATATTACATTCCATCTATACTGTAGTATAGCGTTTTAAGTTGGAGCAACTACTCTATTGAAAGTAGAGGAGATAATATACCTTATAATTATCACAAAGGGATCTATTTCAAAGCAGCCCCCATTAAAGCTGCAAGTGTATTATGATGGCCTAATTTATGAATTAGCAGTTTTATTTATTTTCCAGCATTGTTATAGGCTATTTTAAATTTTAAAGTCAAGTAGCATTGGAGAAATGGTCTTAATTCTATACAAAAATGATATCACACAAAGTTTTAGAACAAGTAAATGATTTCTAATGTGACAGCCATACCAACAAGCAAAACTTACTTTAGCAGGATTTCGGGAGTACTAGGAAACTGGCTGCCCCAGAGAGTTTCTCTAACAACTGAGACCCAGAGTTCTACCCACAGTTTTGTTTCTTGATCTTAAATCTTCCTACTTTCTAAATTAAAAAAAAAAAAAAAACTCCATGAAAAAGTAGCACTTTAAGCTTCATTGGTAGTTTACAGCGGGGCAAACTGATTTCTGATCCTTGCAGGTGAGAAGGTTCTGAAGACCAAATATAACCTTTGCCTGGTTCATTGACCAGGGCCCACTCTGTTGGTCATTATTCCTGATTCAGTATAACTGCTGTTTTGCTATGCTGTCCTGTTTATTCTAAGGAGATAAATTCTCATGCATTATCAGTAGTTTTCCCCTTTATGTTTTAATACTCAGTAAAGTAATTCAATCACAGGGTTAAAAAAATCAAATGATACAAAATGATTTATATTGAGAAACAACAGTTTCCTGCCCTATTTCACCAAAATCCATAGCAACCTTTTAAAATAACAGGCATATTCAACTATTTATGCTTTGTCAATGTTTAACATGGTCTATTGACTTCCTATTACAACGAATGACAATATGGTTTGCTATCCCCCACCTTCCCCAATTTCCCCTCTGCTCTCCTTTTAATATAATTATATCACCATTTTTGTTCCCATACTGGTCACCTTAAAATTAATTATTAAAACAGAGCTAAGTGCCACAAAAGCAGTAAGATAGGAGACATTTTACATAAGGAAAAGGACCCAAAGCTTTAGGGTATAATGTTAAAGTGAGAAATTATATTAGAATTCCATTTTCTTGCCGGGTGAAGTGGCAGCTGACGCCTGTAGTCCCAGCTACTTGGGAGGCTGAGGCAGGAGGATCCTTGACCCCTGGAGTTCTGGGCTGTAGTGCACTATGCCAGTCGGGTCTCCACACTAAGGTTGGCATCAATAAGGTGACCTCTAGGGAATGGGGGACCACCAGGTTGCCTAATATGGGGTGAACCAGCCCAGATTGGAAACAGAGCAGGTCAAAACTCTGTGGGGATCAGTAGCAGGATCGCACCTGTGAATAGCCACTCCACTCCAGCCTGGGCAGCGTAGCATGACCTGTCTCTTAAGAAAATAATAATAATAATAAATCCAAGAACCTGTGGGAAGCCCCCACAAGCCATCACAGCCTGCACCATCACTGTGGCTGTCCCAGCAGCCACTGTTCTAAAGCAGGTGATTCCCACGGGTTGGTTCATCCAGACACTTCTGAGAACTTCTGGTCTAGGGTCAGGCCACATATCTCCACGGAGTGATAACTTCACCTTGTCTTGTACCTTCCACAGCTCACTTGAATGTTTCTCATTTGCAGATGTTACCCTGGAATTATATGGGGGAGGGGATTCCAGGAAATAGAATTCTTGGCTTCTGTTCTCCATTACAGAACAGCAAGGCAATGATGCTGACAACAGGCAATCCTCAGTCTGCACTAAGCTTTTGTGTTTTATTTTTGAAAAAGTCTTTCTTGTTTTAAAACTCTGTATATTGAAACTGGGTCACTCACATGTTGCTGATGAGATTGTAAAACAGTATTATCACTATGGAAATTTGCTTGGCAATTCCTTAAAAAACTAAACATGCAACTATCACATGACCCATTGCATTTCTGGGCATTTACCCCAGAGAAGTGAAAACTTATATTCACACAAAAACCTCTACACAAGTGTTCATAGTGCCTTTTTAAAAAATTATTTTATTTTTTTTAATTGACAAATGATAGTTGTATATATTTTTGGGGTACATAGTGCTATTTCGATACATATGATGTATGTTGATCAGATACAGGTAATTAGCATATCTATCATTATGGTAATTAGCATAGCCATCACCTCAAATATTTATTATTTCTTTGTGTTAGGAACATTCAATATTCTCCTTCCAGCTATCTAAACTATATATTACTGTTAACTATAGGTATCCTACAGTGGTATAGAACACTAGAACTTATTCTTCCTATCTAGGATTTTGTATCCTTTAACAAACCTTTCCTTATCCCTCCCTTCACCCCATAGCAGCTTTATTCACAATAAACTGTAGTACACTCATACCATGGAACACTGCTAAGCCATAAACAGGAATGGAATATTAATACATGCAACAACTTTGATGGATTATCAGGGAATTATGTTGTGTGAAAAAGGCCAATCTCAAAAGGTTACATACTACATGATTCCATTTATACAATATTACTAAAGTGACAAAATTCTAGAGCTGGAGGACAGATTAGTAGTTGCTAGGAATTAGGGCAGGTGGCATAGGGAGGGTGGCATCTGGGGCTGTAATGGGTAAGCACGAGGGATCCTTGTGATAGAACTGTTCTGTGTCTTGTCTGTGGTGGTGGAAACACAAATCTACACATGTGATAAAATTGCAAGGAACTAAATACACATACACACAAAAATGAGTACCTGTAAAGCTGGTGAAATCTGAATGAAGTTGATGGATTGCACCAGTATCCATTTTCTGGCTGTGATAGTGTACTGTGGTGATGTAAGATGTTATCATTGGGGGAAACTGGATAAAAAATATACAAAATCTCTCTGTATTATTTCTTACAACTGCAGGTGAACCTACAATCATCTCAAAATAAAAAATTAAAATAAGAAGTCTAGGTAACTCTGGGATATAGAACCTTGAGTACTGGATTTGAAGAAGGGATTTCAGCACTGAGCAGGAGGTGAGGCTAAATAAATCAATGCCAAGATTTTGTCCAACTCTTAAGATTCTTTTATTTCTTTTTTTCTTTTCTTCTCTCGTCTTCCTTTTTTCTCCCTTCCTTTTCATAATTCTTTCCATTCTCTACATATCAAGATAAGTCTTTGACTTCCCGCTGGAATCTGTTGCTGTTGCTTTATTGATAAAAACCAAAAGTGCCTCAGTTTGGCCCCAAGACCCTCCATAGTCTACTCTCTGCTTAAGACTCTAGTCTGAAAGCCCACAGTTCTTTGCAGTTCAGAAAACCAAACACTGGATGCTATTCTGCTTTCTACCCCCAAACCCCATCCCCAGCTGTGCTCTGTTGTGACTTGCCTTTTTCCAGAAGATTCCATGATGGTCCTGATTTCACTTGCTCTACTTTCAACTACCTTTGTTGAATTACTCAGCCAGCTGCCCAGGCATAAATCGAAAAGTGGCACAAAACATACCTGACAAGAACTGGAAATTTGGTGCCGGTAAATGTAGATTTATATACATGCATCTCCTTATTTCGTAAGTGGAAAAATTGAAATTAATCCGAATCTTATTTTTATGTATATAATAATCCATTATTTTGAATTTAAACATGTAAGAGGAAAGTTCATTATTAATAATCCCTCACTGACTTCTAAGGAAAATGGATCCTAATTAACTAGGGAGAGGATCAATCTAAAGGCCTTTGGCATACTGGCCTAAGTAGTAACAAACGGCTGTTGTGCAAGCTTGGAACGAGAGGCTGATACAGAGCTAAAGTATTTGGCATAAGAGAGACTCTGGGAGGGAGGAGGAGAGAGACCCAGGGAGGTAGGGATAGCTGTCAGGAAGACTTAAGGCTAGAGAGAGAAAATGGATTTAAGGTCAACGTTAGAGATTTTAAAAGAGGAGATGTAGCTAATGAACTTTCTTTTTCCTTTTCTTCTAAATGAAAAGCTGTTCACTATTGCCCAGTGGACTTTTCAGAAAAAATTTAACTTGAATCACTAACATTATTGTCCAGTGGAGCTTTGTTTTGGGGGAGTTTAAAGAAGAGGATGGAATAACAGTTAAAAACATGAAGAAACAAAGCATACAAAAGAAGGTCAATTTAGCCCTTCAATTGCAAAAAACAAAACGTTAAGGAAATATATTTAAGATAATAGTTTGAAGAAGCACTGAATGAGGAGTTTATCTAGTGCTCATAGTTATTATACCTTAATACAATCCCAACAGTACTTTTTACTATCTGTACATTGCTGTGATGTTTTACGTTTCCCACGCTGAATCTGGCTGAGGAATGACGAATTTTCAGGGATGGCACAGTTATTTCTGTTAATCAGTAGTTTATGTGGTTTTGAGAACATTTTAATTGTACTTTGCCCTTTTTATTTGATAAAAATGAATAGAAAACAGTAAACTGAGAGTGCTGATACCTGTGAGAAGTATAGATCCATTAAGTTAATATAACTGAGAAACTAGATCTAGGAAATAGAAGCTCCAACATAAGAAAATGGCAAAATGAAGTCCCTGGTTGTCAGCCTGTGCCTAAAGACCAGCCAAGATTGGAGGAGGGGTCTGGGGGCTGCAGAATGAGGTTCTTCAGGAAAAAAGTGTATTTGATTGAATAACCGATATGTTTGGCATTTGGAAAATAACAATTGCTAGAAGTACAGTAAATTGATAGGAAAAATTAAGGATTATGAACTTGAAAATTAAACCAATGTAAAAATGAGGCAGTGGTTAACTCTAGGAAAAATAAAGAGATATAAAACAAAAAACTCATAACGAGAATCATAATACATCACTTATTTCAACAGTAAACAATAATCACATAGTTATAATAATACTTAACCCCAAAATTGTGACCTAACTCTATTGAGTGAATGAAATTGTGGAAGTAGAGTTAGAGCTTTATCTTTCATAAAAAGAAATCAATAGATTTCTAAAATTGGTAAATCAAGAAATAGAAATATAAGCATACTATTTAGAGATATGCCAAAAGAAATAAATAAAAAATGAAGAGTTGACTGTTATGACATGTTTTGGGGATTGGTGAATGGTGAAGCAGGAACTGCTATTTTTCATTATAAGCCTTTTTTCACTATTTGATTATTTTTAACTGTACATGTATTGTTTAGATAAAAATTCAATTAACTCATTAAACTAATTTTTTTTGAGACATGGTCTCACTCTGTTGTCAGGGATAGAGTGCAGTGGTGTCATCATAGCTCACTGCAACCTCACACTCCTGGCCTCAAGTGATCATCCTGCCTCAGCCTCCCAAGTAGCTGGGACTACAGGCTTGTGCCATCACACTCAGCTCATTTTTTCTATTTTTTGTAGAGACAGCATCTTGCTCTTGCTCAGGCTGGTCTCCAACTCCTGACCTCAAATGATCCTCCCACCTTGGCCTCCCAGAGTGCTAAGACTACAGGGGTGAGCCACTGCGCCCAGCCGAAACAATAATATTTTTTAAAAGTAGGGACTGCCTCCATCTTTCACCTATGTTTTAAATAGTGTAAGCTATCACATGCTTTGTGACATGTATAATAAAATATATGGTTTTGACAGGTATCTTAACTGCAGTTCTGAGGATAACGCCAGGAGGCAGGGAGTGGATATTTCAAGACCTACCAGTGAGGAGGTGTGTAGGACAGCAGCCTACCTGTCGACAGCTAATTTTCATTTCTGCTACTGCCTGAGGACTTTTGCCCTTCTGTCTGACTCTGGCCGTTCAGTTTGTATACTTCTGTTAGCTTCAAAGTCCAGCCTTTTTTTCAGTCCAGGCTACTTTGGCTTAGCTCTATGAAAGTCTATATCCTTCCTTGTTCAGTCTAAGCTAAGTTTACCTTCTCATCTTTCTGGAAACCTGTTCTGCTTTCCAAATTTTCTTTTAAACTCTACTTCAACAACAACAACAACATACTTTCTTTACTAATGCATCCAACAAGCATTTTTGAAGCCAGTCAAATCCTATGGCACACCTGGAGACAAAGAAGAATATACAGTTCCATTCTAGCAAAGGAAACGATGTTTCATAACTTAATGTTTGGGTTTCTTTTAGGGGATTAGCGTGCCACTAACCCTCTTCTAGAAATGTACATGAAAAGATAACTAGGCAAATGGAAAGGATACAAACTTAATCCAGGCGGTAGCCACACATGCGCCACAATGTAAGGCTGTGATAAACTGCAGTGTTAGAGACTGAATTTTGAGTCTGGCAGAGGCTGCCGTGGGGATTCCCACTTTACACTCTGGTTAGTAGATCTTGGCACCTGTGTATTCAGCATGCTGCTATGAAGACACACGCAGGGCCTGCACAACACAACCTGAGTCCACTTAGGTGCTCACGTACGCTTGCCACTCCTCCAGGGAGTGAAATAGAGCCTGGGACCTGGCCTCCAAAGTGAATGAGAGGACAAGACAGTCACGGGCACTGACCTTTAGCCTTCAATATAGGTCTGATGGAAACCACCAGTGAAACTGGCCTGATGAATGTCCCCAACTCTAAACAGTCATCTCAGTCACTTCTAGGAGGAGGAACATAAAAAGGGGCAAATGGAGAGAGGGCAGGTAGGAGAGGTTCCCTCTTCTTTGGGCTAACACATGAGGAACAGGTAAAAGAAGGTCCTCCCTTCTACAGTCTTCCTTACTCATACGTCTTCCTTACTCATATGTCTTCCTTCTTCTTTTCTTAAAAAGAAGCACAAGAAATAGAAGTGGCTCAGTGTTCAACTGGATCATAATTAAACACACTTGCTGTTATTCATTCACATATGCAAATACTAATGCATCATATGTGTTAATCATAAATACGGCCACTCATAAAATGCACACATCAGGGAGAATTGACCTCAGCATTTGGGGCCTAGTGTTCTGGGCCTCATAATCACATCACATAATCCCACTGGATAGTTTAGAGGATTGAATGAGCTAAAAATCGATAAAGTATGTATTAATAGCACAGTGCCTGGCATGCAGACAGCCTTAGTTGTTATTGTTGTTTTATTATTAGTTTACATTTGTATAGCATATTATAGTAATTATCTTATTTGATTTTCACAACACCCTGTGAAGGAAGTAAGACAAGTCGTACTACCCCCTTTACAGATGACAGATGAAGTTACTAGTACACTAAGTCTACAATTCAGATTTTCTTTCTTTTTTTTTTTTTTTTAATAGATGGGCTCTTGTTCTGTCACCAGCTAGAATGCAATGGCTTGATCATAGCTTGCTGTAACCTCAAACTCCTGGGCTCAAGTAATCCTGCCTCAGCCTCCCAAGCAGCTGGGACTACAGGCACACACCACCATGCCCAGGTAATTTTTTTTTGTTTTTTTAGAGATAGGATCTTGCTATGTTGCACAGGCTGGTCTCAAACTCCTGGTCTCAAGAAGTCCTCCTGCTTTGGCCTCCTAAGTTTCCGGGAATACAGGTGTGAGCCACCATGCCTGGCTCCAATTCAGATTTTCTGATTTCTAATTCAAAAAACTCTTTTTCCTACCCCATGAGTGGGTAGCTGCCTGGTTTCCCTTATTCAGTAATTTAAAGGTTGGGTGTCTCCTTTCTCATTGGGAAGTCCCAGATGATAACAAGGTAGAAACTTGGAATTCTTCTACTCTACTAGAAAAAGAATCTCTTTGCTTAAATTACATATTTTGTTTTGTAGTTTCCTGGGCAAATCAACACATGTATTATACAATTCATAAATATTTGCCTTGCGCCTTGTACAAAAAAAATTCACATGCTGATTGTTTTATTCTTTGTGAGTTAAACCATTACGGGACAAGGAGAAGGGGGTGAACTGGCTGTCACGCCCAATTGCTTTACTACAGGGGGTCGATTTAGCCCACTTGGCTGGATAGGTAAGTATTACTTCCCCCTCCTCTTCTTAAGCACATCTTTTATCTTTATCTTTTATCTATATAAAATGTGTATAATATGTATAAAAACATAGATAAAATGTGTATATATGTATGTGTGTATATACACACCTAGATAAATAATTGGATCATGCTTTGCACACCCCTCTGTAACCTGCAACTTTTGCATAACAACATATCATGAATATTTTTCTAGGTCCTATGAATTAGTTAGGTTTGCATTCCACTGTAAAACTTGACATATTGAGGCTTAAACAAGTAAGGGGGTTATTTGTTGCACAAAATAAGAAATCCAGAGGTAGCCAGTCAAGGCTGGTATGATCTCTCCACAATGCCTTCCAGGACTCAGGCATCTTGCCGGTGTCTATTCTGCTATCCTTAGTATGTGGTTTTAGACCTTGTGCTTGTTACCTCATTGTCACAAGATGGCTGCTCCACCCCTTAAAATGCATCTGTATTCCAGGTAAAAAGAAGGGAAAATGCAAACAGCAAAAAGGTACATGTCAGCAGAGACTGCTTCCAATTAAAGAGCTTTCCTAGAATCCCACCCAACAACTCCACTTATATCTCACCGGCCAGAACTGTGTTACACGGCTGCCAAAGCCACAACAACAGCTGGGTGTCACCAGCTGTGTTTTTCAGGAAGCAGATGCTTGAGATAGAGTGAGACGTGCAAAAGGTTTAATGGGGAGTAACACCTGTGAAAGCAGCAGGAAGCAGAATTGGACAAGGGGAGCCATCATTCCTTGCTGCAGACCTGACAAAGTCTCTGCCTGCTCAATGTGCAGCTCCAAAGATAGGCAAAGACCGCCTATCAGGGGAGTCCTGTGTGGGGTGGAAACAGGTAGGCCTTTGTACTTGCATCTTCCTTGGTTATTGGCTGGGGGCTGCCCCTAGAAAAACATGACCTCAGCTTGAAAGTTGCCAGGAGTCAAACACTGGAGGCTGTCAGCTAACTACACTCAGCACAGTGGGTGACAAGGGGATCTGAGTGGCACATCTCTATATATGCCACCCTGGGAAATGTGATTTTTAAGTTGGGCACATTGCTACCCCAAAGAAATTTGGAGTTCTGTTAGTCAAGAAGAGAAAGGCTATTGTGTGGGCCACTGTCCTATCTGACACCCTTTGCTGTACTTCCTACTCAGGAGATAAGAGCAGTCTTGCCAGGGAGAGGGGGACTGTCCTCTGTAATGCAAATGAGATAAAAGGAAAAAAAAAGAGAAAGGGGAACTGTTTGTTGACAAGCTATTAGCAGTTGTGTCCCATGGTGGAAGCTTGTCAAGAAGCAGAAATGTCACCTTCAGTAGAGAGCACCCTGGCAGTCCATCTTCCCATGCCATCAAGTTGCCTGTCACGTTGGGTAATTCAGAGAGAAATGGGGCGAGCTCACAAGTGAAATGGTGGACACAGGTAATGGTAGAAATAAATGAACAAGAGTGTTGCTTTTCATCCTTGCTCCTAAATATTGTACTTCTCTAGAAGTCACTGGCATAATTAAGGTTTTCCCCCTTGGGCTTACACAGATTTGGCTTGTTGACATTTGGTTTGTAAACTGGGGAGAGACCAATTATTCCATCCTCTTTTCTGACGTTGGATAACGCAGAGGCTCTTTGGGTGATGCAAAATCTCATTCCAAAAGGGAGTTCTCCAAGGAAAACTGAAACAAATGGAGTAAGCGATTTAGGTTTGGTCATGTAGGATGTTTATGGTTCTCTATTTTGCTGAAGTAGTTTCCTCTAATCTGAATATTACTAACACCACTGAGAAAAGTTCCCCATCTCTAGCAGGAATGCATTTAGCTTTCCACAAATACATTCAGGAGTAATTATGAAGTTTAGAAAGGATAACCTGGATCTCTCCCTGGGCTGATATCTGGGCCTGTACTTCCAGCATGGCGCTGGCTGGCTGTTTAATTCTGAAAGGGTCAGTGGTGTGCACACAAATAAAGCCTCAAAATATGGAAATACAACATAATGGACAATACATTTGGGTCTTAGCTAATTTTAAAAAACTGGTGAATAATTTATTCTCCTAATTAGTTTCTTTAAAGTCTAACCAAAGTTTGCTATTTACCAGTAATTAGGACCTCCATTCCAGCTCCTTTTCTCACAGAGAGAAATAGCATGATCAGTTTTAAATGGGCAGTGATGAATTAAAGTTTTTTCAATAATGTTTTTAATTTTAAAAAAGATATAGTCATTGTAGAAAATAGAGAAAAGTACCAGAATGATTCAAATGACTTCTAATTTCACCAAATAGAAGTAACCAACATTATAAAGTATATTCTTTCAATCATTCATAATATTTATACATTATGTTTTATATAGATCAAATATGTATAATATGTGTAAAATGTGTATGAAAGGTATATGTACGTATTAATACAAGTTTTTTGTGTACACCCACACTCACATGTAAATAATTAATGGGGAGCATACTGTTGTTATGCCTAACAAGATCCCTTGAACATTTTTTCACATGATTAAGTTTTCCTCTACAACACAGTTTTCAAGGGCCGTGCAGTATTCTATTGAATCCACGTAGCTATTTATTCAACAAATCCCTTATTATTGAACATTTCAATTCTTTCTGGATTTTGATTGTTATCAAAAATTCTGTGAGTCATCACGCTGTAACTCTCTCACACCCCTGATTATTTCCTAAGGGTAAATACTGGAAGAAGAGGATGAACATTGTATTTTGATATCACTTGTTTCTGCCTGCCCAGAATCCCTTCCCTTTTTCAGATGCTAGAACTGGCCTCCCGCCCTACTCTCCCATTTCCTTTTAGGAATTGTCTCTCTCTCACCTGGTGGGACTTTTCATCCATGCTGGGATCAGAGTGTCTTGTCTCCTACCACCCTAGACACAGTGCCTGGTTCAGGAGCGGGGCCAATCAGTCTGATAATGATTTCTGGATAAAAAGATCTCTTTCCTTTTGGAATTCTTAAGTTGTACCAAAGATCATTTAAGATTGGGACCAACGAGGGCCATCTTGATGCCAACACAGAAGAAAGCAGAGCTGGGCTATGGAGCGACAAACGTAAATATCATGTTGGGGGACATGATTTGAGCTCCTGGTTCCAGCAATATGCTCTCTCCTGGATTTATCCAACTACTTGACCTAATAGATTTACCTTTTTACTTAAACTAATCTGAGCTGGCTTTCTGTCTTTGGCAACCAAGGCTCTTGACTAATACAGATATTTTTAAGGTTTTGATACACATTTCAAATTACCTCCCAGAACAATATTGCCAAATGTACTTGTAGAAATGTGGAATTTTAAATTGAATTAATGTTGATATTGCTGCAATGGGTCAGTGTAGAAGTACAGTATAAATCAATTTTGTCTCTTCTTTTCATATCCCCATACCCTTCTGACAACAGCAAAACATCCAGGCCGGGCGCGGTGGCTCACGCCTGTAATCCTAGAACTCTGGGAGGCTGAGGCGGGCTGATCGTTTGAGCTCAGGAGTTCGAGACCAGCCTGAGCAAGAGCGAGACCCCGTCTCTACTAAAAATAGAAAAAAAATTAGCCGGACAATTAAAATTATATAGAAAAAATTAGCCGGGCATGGAGGCGCATGCCTGTAGTCCCAGCTACTCAGGAGGCTGAGGCAGAAGGATCGCTTAAACCCAGGTGTTTGAGGTTGCTCTGAGTGAGGTAGGCTGATGCCATGGCAGTCTAGCCCAGGCAACAGAGTGAGACTCTGTCTCAAAAAAAAAAGCCAGTTAGATCAGTTGGTTATATTTGTTGTAACTTTGTCTTTCTAAAGGAAAGGAAAACACTTCATTAGCAGCAGCCCCTGTAAGATAAATACTTTTGAGATGCACACGTGCACTAGTGGTCAGCTGAAATTTCTCAGGTCAGTCTGGGTAGCCTGGTGCTGTTTCCTGAAAGTGAGTGGTTTGTTTTACTCACCCTTTCATATGCCTCCCAAAATGTTTTCTGGGTCATACAATTACAAACAAACAAAACTGAAGAGAGAAGATGAGCTTCAGAAAAATGGGAACCAATCACTACATTTCCTGTTCTTCGGCTTGTGGAAGTGAATTACTGAGAGAGTCTATTTCTACTTTGAGTTTTTATTGATTCAAAAAATAAGTTTCTCCCTATACTGACCGAACCAATGTTGAACGCACATTTGTAGGATATTTGCTTGCAGGGGCTGCTCAACTTGGCCCAGGCCTGCTGGGAGGTTGGACGTGGAGGGTAGGATAAGGCAACAGAGATATCCCCCCACCCCCAATTGCTACGCTGAAGGGATATCTCTCTAGACACAAGCTGCACAGCCAGAGTAGGAAAAGAGCAAAGTTGAGGACCATCCAGCTCTCCATTAGAAATTTTGGAAGCATTGTCCAGAGCCCTGAGAATGAAAAGACATCTCCAACCATCCCTGGCTGTTTGGGCAAAGAAAACACTGGGTAGGGTGGGAATGGGGGAGCAATAGGCAAGAATCAGATACAAAAAAATGGAAAATTGGTAAAGAAATTACCTTTTACACCACTCTGTCTCCCTTCCACTGGCCACCCCTTCCAGGTGCCTTGACCTGAACGTAAACTTTGTCTGAATTCTAGCTCTGCTCAATTCAGTCTGGGGAATCAGAGGAAAAACTGTCTCTGTTGACAACCCCCTCCCCCGGGGCCCCGTTACCCTACCTCTGCTGCTCCAACCACAATAATGGAAACAAAACACTGGTGTAATAAAACTTTAAAAGCTGTCTATTTAGAATATCTGAATCAACAAATTAAACTCCTGGAACTAGTGCAGGATATAAGGTCAATATATAAAAGGCAATTGCTTTCTTATATTCCAGCAATGAACAAGTGAAATTTGAAATAAAAAACACAATACCATTTACATTAGCACCCCCGACAATGAAATAGTCAGGCATAAAACTAACAATACATGCACAAGCTCTACATACTAAAAACTATAAAACTCTGATGAAAGAAAAAAATCTAAATGAGTGGAGAGATATTTCATGTTCATGGGTAGGAAGACTTAATATGCTCAAAATGTCAGTTCTTCCTAACTTGATCTACAGAGTCAATCCAATCCAACCAAAATCCCAGAAATACATTTTGTGAATCCGAACAAACTGATTCTAAAGTTTATAGGAAGAGGCAAAAGACCCAGAATAACCAACACTAACATTGAGGAAGAACAAAGTTGGAGGACTGACACTATCTCACTTCAAGACTTACTATATAAGCGACAGCAATCAAAACAGTATGATATTAGTGTAAGAATAGACAAATAGATGAATGGAACAGAATAGGAAGGTCAGATGTAACTCACATAAATATAATCAACTGATTTTTGACAAAGGAGCAAAGGCAATAAAATAGAGAAAAGATTACCTTTTCAAGAAATGGTGCTGGAACAACTGGACATCCACATGTAAAAAAAATTAACCTAGACGCAGACCTTACACTCTTCACAGAAATTAATTCATAATGGATCATAGATCTAAATGTAAAATGCAAAACTAAAAAACTCCTAGACAAAAGCATAGGAAAAAATCTTGAGTATGGCAATGACTTTTAAAATACAACACTAAAATCATGATCCATGAAATAAATAATTGATAAGCTAGACATCATTAAAATTAAAAACTTCTGGCTGGGCGTGGTGGCTCAGGCCTGTAATCCTAGCACTCTGGGAGGCCGAGGCGGGAGGATCGCTCAAGGTCAGGAGTTCGAGACCAGCCTGAGCAAGAGTGAGACCCCGTCTCTACTAAAAAATAGAAAGAAATTATCTGGATAACTAAAAATATATAGAAAAAATTAGCCGGGCATGGTGGTGCATGCCTGTAGTCCCAGCTACTTGGGAGGCTGAGGCAGAAGGATTGCTTGAGCCCAGGAGTTTGAGGTTGCTATGAGCTAGGTAGATGCCATGGCACTCTAGCCCGGGCAACAGAGCGAGACCCTGTCTCAAAAAACAAACAAAAAAAAAAATTAAAAACTTCAGCTCTGCAAGGGAATGAGAAGACAAGCTACAAATGGGAGAAAATATTTGCAAAAGATATATCTGATAAAGGACTGTTATCCAAAACATACAAAGAACTCTTAAAACTCAACAATTAGAAAATGAACAATCTGGTTAAAAAATGAGTGAAAGACCTTAACAGACACCTTGCCAAAGAAAATATACAGATGACACATAAGCATGTGAAAAGATGCTCAAAATCGTATGTCATTAGGAAAATGCAAACAGTGAGATACCACTGCACACCTATTAGAGTGGCTAAAATACAAAACACAGACAAAACCAATGCTGATGAGAATGTGGAGTAGTAACAGGAACATTCATTCATTGTTAGTGGGAATGCAAAGTGGTACAGCCACTTTGGAAGACAATTTGGCAGTTTCTCAGAAAATTAATCATACTCTTGTGTTCTAATTGTGTTCCTTGGTATTTACCTAAATGAGGTGAAAAGTTATGTCCACACAAAAACCTATACATGAATGTTAACAAGACCTTTATTCATAATTGCCAAGTCTTGGAAACAATTAAGTTGTCCTTCAGAAGATGAATGGATAAACTCTGGTACATCCAAACAATGGAATATTGTTCAGTGGTAAAAGAAATGAGCTATCAAGCCATGAAAAGACATGGAGGGACCTTAAATGCATATTACCAAGTGAAAAAAGACAATCTGAAAGGCTACATACTGTGTGATTCCAACTATGTGAAGTTCTGGAAAAGTAAAAAATTATGGAGATGCAATGAAGATCAGTGGTTGCCAGGGATGGGGGGTGAGGTGAGGTGAGGGAGGTAGGCCTGACTAGGCGGAGCACAAAGGATTCAAGGCAGTGAAACTATTTTGTATGATACTATAATGGTGGACACATGTCATCACACATTTTTCAAAACCCATGGAATGAACAACACCAAGAGTGAACTTAATGTAAACTATGGACTTTGGGTGATGGTGATATGTCAGTAAGGCTCGTCAATTGTAACAAACATGTCACTCTGGTGCTAAATGTCAATAATGGGGGAGGCTGTGCTTGTATGAGGGTACAGTGTATATGGGAATTCTCTGTACTTTCTGCTCAGTTTTGCTGTGAACCCAAAACTGCTCTAAAAAATAAAGCCTATTAAAAATGTATTAACTAGAAAAATACATAAGTGATGAGTCAGAGAGAGGGATAAAAGCATTGAGTAGCAGAGCCTAGTTTTCAACAATACTGCCCTATTAAGAAAAAGTTTGTTTTCTTCCCCGGCATTTCCCATTCCGCACTCCATCCCTGTGTTTACCCTTTTAAGCATTCAGTCACTTTGTTTTTCTCCATGTGCTCATTTTATCAAAGTATGATCTCATATTAGTATTTCCATATTTTAGGATGGATACACTTTACAGCCCAGACCATAGACCACCCATGCTGAGATAGTCACAGAGTAATGGGCTCATCTCAAGCTGAGCACAGTCCTGTGTCTAGTTCCTGTTTGCTCCCAAACTTTCCTATCCCCTCCCCTCCTTCCTTTCTATTCCCAGCTCACAGGAACTCTGGATTTAGAACCCTGGGGCCCATGATAGAGTGGCCATGCTGGGTTACACTGGTTTGCTCTGGCCAGTGCCAGTTCCAAGCCTCTGAGTTTCTTTTGCCTTCACCAACTCCCAGACATTCAAGCCTGGTCTTTTTGGTAGGAATGGGACTTCAAGGGAGATGTCAAATACTTCTTTTTACCCATCAGTTACATTCCACTTCAGAGGGCTTGACCAACTCCCAGGGTGAGTTGCTTTTGTAGAGTTTTTCAGTGGACATGTCATAGGTTACCAGTGGCTATGAGATGTAGATGGCTTTAAATTTTCATAGACTTTAAAAAATTTTAAACCATTTAAGAACTAATAACAATTTTACACATTTGAATTGGATACCCATATGCAGAAGAAAGACTGTGGATCCCTACCTGTCACCATAAACAAAAATTAACTCAAAATGGAAAAAACTTACACGTAAGATCTGAAACCATAAAAATTCTAGAAAAAAATGTAAGGAAAACTCTTCTGAACATAGGGCTAAGCAAAGAATTTATGACTAAGACCCCAAAAGCAAATGCAACAAAAAAAAAAATAAACAAATGGGGCTTGGCCAGGTGCGGTGGCTCACACCTGTAATCCTAGCACTCTGGGAGGCCGAGGCGGGTGGATTGCTTGAGGTCAGGAGTTCGGGACCAGCCTGAGCAAGAGTGAGACCCCGTCTCTACTGAAAATAGAAAGAAATTATCTGGCCAACTAAAAATATATGTAGAAAAAATTAACCGGGCATGGTGGCGCATGCCTGTAGTCCCAGCTACTCGGGAGGCTGAGGCAGTAGGATCGCTTAAGCCCAGGAGTTTGAGGTTGCTGTGAGCTGGGCTGACGCCACAGCCCTCACTCTAGCCCAGGCAACAGAGCAAGACTCTGTCTCAAAAAAACAAAAAAAACCAAAAAAACAAATAGGGCTTAATTAAACTAAAAAGCTTCTGCATAGCAAAAGAGTAAATAGACAACCTACAGAATGGGAGAAAATATTTGTAAACTATACATCCAACAAAGGACTAAAATCCAGAATCTATAAGGAATTCAAACAACTCAGCAAGAAAAAAACAAAAACAAACAACCCCATTAAAAAGTGAACAAATGACATGAACACACATTTTTCAAAAGAAGATATACAAATGGTCAAGAAACATATGAAGAGGTGCTCAACATCACTAATTATCAGAGAAATGCAAATTAAAATCACAATGAGATACCATGTCACTCCAATCATATTGGCCATTATTAAAAAGTCAAAAAACAATAGATGTTGGCATGTGGTGAAAAGGGAATGTTTATATACTGCTGGTAGGAATGTAAATTAGAATAGCCTCTATGGAAATCAGTGTGGAGATTTCTTAAAGAACTAAAATTAGATCTACCATTTGATCCTGCAATCCCAATACTGGGTATCTACCCAAAGGAAAAGGAATCATTATATCAAAAAGATACCTGCACTCATATGTATATCACAGCACAATTCACAATGACAAAGTTATGGAATTAACTAAGTGCCCATTGACCAATGAGTAGATAAAGACCATGGGGTGTGTGGTATACACACACACACACACACACATATATACATATACATACACACACACTATGGAATACTACTCAGCCATAAAAAAAGAACAATTTTTTTTTTTTTTTGCAGCAACTTGGTTGTAACTGGAGACCATAATCCTAAGTGAAGTAACTCAGGAATGGAACAGAAAACTAAATACTGCATGTTCTCACTTATAAGTGAGAGCTGACTACGGCTATGTGTGGTCATGCAAAATAGTGTAACAGACATCACAGACTCTGAAGGGAAGAAGGGAGGAGTGGAGGAGGGGATGGAAATTACCCATTGGGAGTACATTATTTGGGTGATGGGTACACTAAAAGCCCAGACTTCACCACTATGCAATTTATCCATAAAACAAAAGTCCACTTGTACCCCCTAAATTCATTGAAATTTTAAAAATTTTACACATCTGAAATTATTTTTGTATTTTTATAGATAATTATATCATACAAAAAAATACTAATAGGTTTTCACCAAGCCTCATATGATCTCTCCCAAATGCCTTCCAGGTTACACATGGTGTATGATGAATTGAATGACTAGCCTGAAAATCAGTACACCTGAGTTTAATCTCAGTTATTCAACAGTGTGTGACGTTATTCACATTACTTAACTCCTTCAGATCTTCCTCACATATATAAAAAGGGAAAGGGATTAGATGATAAGTCCCTGCTAGCTTTAAAATTTTCTGATTTCTTTATGTTAAATGCAAAAATAGATGGTGATTGTTTAAGCCAGCCCAGTTTCCTCATGTATCATGTTTCTCTCAAAGTGAAACTTGAAAAAGCTTCCTATAAAAGGGCACATTTCACATTTCATCAACTCCCAAAGCAGATTGTCTGTGGATCAGAAACTCTCATCTTGAACTGGGGCAAGTCCTCACTTGTACACATGTTCTTTCCACTCAAACGCAGACACTGTTCTTGTGGAAACAGTAGAGGAGGTCAGCCAGCCAGAGGCCTCATTCCGAGGGAATTGAAAGGTCTCCCAAGGCAACCACTCCCAAAAGCTGGTTAAGTTTCTCTGAGCTGCTTCCTGCCCAAACAAACAGCCCCTCCCAAACCCTTGAGGCTGAACTGGTTCAGGGACCACCCTTTGGGATTCAAGTCTACTGCCGTGGCCAGGGAGCCTAGAACAAAAATAAATGTGAGAAACACGGTCCTTGGGGTTTTAACTCCATGGCAGACCCAAAAACAACATGGTTTTCTTAGTCTGGTAATAAATACGCAGAGCCTGCGCCAAACCTGGAACACATTCCCTGGTCTATCCTGGTTTCAACGTGTCACTGTGAGACAGACAGGAATAGGACGGGCCATAGGGAGACAGGAGCCAAGACTATTTGTTAAAGTCTGGTTCTTGGCCAAACTGTGCCATGGTTTGTTTTAGAGTCCTCATACTTAGTTAGCTTTTGAATGATCTTCTCACTTCCCTTTTGGATGCTTTCTAATCTCCTGGCAAACCAGCCCCTCCCCCATCTCAGCTGCCTAACCAGGATGTCTTTGTGTTCAGATAAGGATCAAGGTTAGAAAAGATTTGATTAATTTGAACAAGTTAAAATGGAATGGAAGAGGGAAATAAAAAAGAATTTAACATGTCATTCTTCTCAAGAGAAATCTTATTTCATATGGGATTCTAAAAGATTATAAAGCCCTCAACAAACTCTCTAATAATGGAATTTCATACCTGCAGGAGAGAGAAATTTGGATGAAACACTTTTCTGTTAACTTCTAATCATCTCATGCTTTATTAGTTAAAGAAACAGGAATTTCATGCCAACCCTGTGCAGTCACTGTTCTATGTTAAGAATACTGACTTATTTACTCCTTAAAGCCATATGAGGCAGGTACTTTCATTATCCTCATTTTACAGGTACAATGGTATTTATTGATTTACATTAAACTAAAATGCTTTTGAAGTCAAACTAATATGTCTGCTATTAAAAAAATGTAAAGGCCCAAGTTCTCACGACAATTAATAGTTCTCTCCCCTCTCTTTATATCTCTGGCTCCTTCTCAGAACTCTGGGCCAGAACTTATAATTCTCGTGGTTACCTCCATTTTTCTAAATAATATGCTCATACTGATGTTTTTGATTGATTGATCAATTTCATACATTACCTATTGACTTCCTGCTATGATTATTGAGAATTTAGAATTTAGTTCCCTTCTAACACTATACTCACCTTTCTTGTTTCTTGCAAGCATATTTAACTAAATATTTTTAGTTTTATCTATTGCTTACTTTTGAAATTTTGAATAATTAAACTTCTATTTCTTGTTCTATTAACCTTATAGATATTTTGATCTCCCAACTCCCTGCTTTGTTCCTGCCTCACCCTTCTCCTTACTGTCTATATAAACATGAACTCTATCTTGCTTTTATTATATGAAGTAAAAGTCAATGAAAATTATTTATATTATTGTGTCGAGTTAAATATTTTTCAGTGGAGGGCCACGTAATATGCTACAATTAAAATTGATTTTCTTGAGCCTTTTTTCCTATAGTTTGAAATGGCCTATGATTTTTTCTTTCATTCTTTGCCTTGATCCTTAACAGATTCTATCATTCTAATTATGCCTTCTAGCCCATGAAGTCCCCCTTTTCCTCCTCCTTGCTTCACTGTCCTGCTTACTTCATTCTCTTGCTCAAAACCCTCTGATGACATGTTGTCCCAGCCAACATGGCAGAGAAGGCCCCTGTTTAATTCTTGGATATCATCTCCTACCACTTGTGTCACTCACACCATTCCTGCCATAGCTGGTGTTTCTTCCCACTCTTGAAACACACAAAGCTCATTTCTACAGCTGGGCCTTGTACTTACTGCTTCCTCTTCCTGAAATACACTTCTCCCAGTGTTTCCTATGGCCCAGTTCCTCATTTCACTCAGGCCTCAGCACAAGTGTCGCCCCTGGAGGCTTTCCTTGGCCACCCTACCTGAACAAGCACACCTCTCCTTGTTTTATTTTCCATCATGGCATTTATCACTACATATGATTAGCTTGCAGACAGCCTTATTTACTTCTTTTCTATCTCAGGCATTGCAATGTAAGCATTATGGTGTCTTTGTTGTTCTCTGCTGTATCCCCAGCACCCAGAAGAGAGCCTGGCATGTAGTAGGTGCACAGTAAATATTTGCTGAAAAAATGAAGGCATTTCTCTCTTAAACCTGCTGAATAGATGCCATACTGGTACTTCCCTTCATTGCTCTCCTTGATTGGACCCATGGATTTCCAATTTCTCCATTTTGCTGGAGAATATATTCAAATGCCTTTCTAAGAAAGGATGCTTTGGGAGTAAAATTTCCAAACCCTTACATATTTGAAAATGTCTTTGATGGTGATCTGTGTGTGTGTGTGTGTGTGTGTGTGTGTGTGTTTAAATTTTCTTTCTAGAAGCTTTTAGGGTTTTATCTTAAAACATTCTCAGTGATGCATCTAGGTTCATTATTTATTTCCTTCCTCCCTTCCTTCCTTCCTCCCTTCCTTCCTTCCTTCCTTCCTTCCTTCCTTCCTTCCTCCCTTTCTAACTTCCTTCCTTCCCTCATCCTGCTCTGCAGTCAACAGGCATTTTAAATTTGAAGACAGCTTGTTTCTCCATTTAGCTTTTCTATTATTTTGCTGTTCTTTCTTTCTGAATGTCAGTTTTGACTTTCTGGAATGATCCCTTATGTCTTAATTTTCTCTCCTATTTTTCACTTTAACGTCTTTTTATTCCATGTTTTACAAGATTTCCTTGTTTTATCTTCTAAGATTTTAAATATTTTTTGGCAGTTGTATTTTTAAATTCCAAGAATGAGATTTGCTCTCTGACTTTTCCAAAGCATCCTGTTCACAGTAGAGAAACACAATGTGCAGTGTTAACAGCTCTTTTAGAATTTGTCTAGGAGGTTTTCCAGTTTTCCCATGGGGGGAAGAAAAAAAGAAAAGAAACACAACGTGCATTAGTTTGCTAGAGCTTCCATAACCCAGTACCACAGACTAGGTGGCTTACTCAATAGAAATTTATTTTGTCACAATTCTGGAGACTAGAAATCTGAGGTCAAGTTCCTGGCAGGGTTGGTTTCTTCTGGGGCCTCTCTCCTTAGTTTGCAGATGGCCATCTTCTCATTATGTCTTCACATCATCTTTTCTCTGGACACATTTGTGTGCTAATCTCTTCTTATAGACACCAGTCAAATTGGATAAGGGCCCATTTTAACTTAATTACCTCTTTCAAGACCCTATCTCCAAATTGTCACATTCTGAGGTACTGGGAATTAGGACTTCAATTCAGCCTGTAACACAGTGTCATCTCAATTTCTCTGAGTGTCTTATATGCATTTTTTAAAAAGTTCTATCTTATTCCATGCATTAGTTGTTTTCTCCAGAGTCATCTTTGTAATTTATTTATCTTCATTTTTCACTTTCATCAAATGCCTGGTTCTCTATTCATATCTAAGAATGAGACAATAGAAAGTTTAACTGTGTATATGGGTGGGATTTGCTGACTGGCAGACTCCACTCCAGGAGCCAGCCATTACACCAGTGGGCCCCAAATTCCTCAATGTTAGGGGAAACACTGCAGAAGTCTAACACCTTCACTGGCTGCCCTTGTTCTCTTTCTATTAAAAAAAGTCCTTCATTTTGTGATCAAAGAGTAAGGTTGCCAGATTTAGAGAAAAAAAAATGGATACTCAGTTAAATTTGAATTTCAGACAAATAAATCATTTTCCAGTACTATAACCATGTTCCATGCAATACTTGGGACACACTTAACACTAAGAAACAATTCCTCATGTATCTGGAATTCAAATTTAACTGGGCATCCTGTATTTTATCTGGCCACCCTACCACAAGGGTGACATGGGTAGGGGGTAAGGGCCTGGCTGCTTGACATTCTGCCTGGTGGATGGAATAGGAGAGTAAGGACAGTGATGGTTCCATTTATAGACCTTCAAATAATCATGGATTTCCATCTCACTTCCTAAGCCCATGACCCCATGACAACAGAACTCTCAAGTTCTGGCCAGGCACTCTGGTCTACTTCCTCTCAGGCCATAGCCCCTCTGCATGTGTGAGATAAATTAGGTCATTAAATATGAAATGTCCGATATCCAATCAAAAGTGTAGTTTATTGTATCTCAAACAAGAAGCAGTACAATTAATCAAAGTATGTGCCTAAACTATCAACAAAGTTTTGCCATCTTAATGGTAGCTTGTTTATGCCAGCAGCAAAGAAGCCTGGAGAGTGAGTGGCCATGAAATTGCAAGAGGTGTTTTCCACAGCTTGTTGAGAATTGAATAGTTTTCCTTGCAAGACGTGGTCCAAAGCCTGGAAAAACTGGTGGTCAGTTGGTGCAAGGTCTGGTGAATACGGTGGATGACAGAGAGCTTCTAAGACCAGCCTCTATAGTTAGAGCAGTGTTATATGTGCAACATGTGGTCAAGCATTGTCTTGCAAGAGGATTGGCCTGTCTCTATTGACTAATCTCGGCTGCTTAATCTCAAGCATACTCATCATTTCATCCAATTGGTTGCAGTAGACATCAGCTGTAATCAAATGACCAAGTTTCATGAAGCTGTAGTGGATAATACCAGGGCCTACCAAATAGATACCATTAGCTTTTTTTGATGAACATTCAGTTTTGGACTGGAGTTTTGGCATTTCATCTTTATTCAACCATTGTGCCCAATGCTTGCAATTGTCAGAAAGAATCCATTTTTCATCACATATAACAATATGGTGTAGAAATGGTTCACCTTCATGTTGTGACAACAAAAAAAGGCAAGCTTTAAGAGGATTTCTCTTTTGAGCTTGTTTAATTCATGCAGAACCCATCTATCCAGGTTCTTTATCTTGCCAATTTGTTTCAAATGGTCCAATATTGTTGGAATAGTAACGTCAAACCTTGCTGCTAATTCACGCATAGGTTGAGATGGATTCACTTCCACTGTAGCTTTCAGCTCATCATTGTCCACCTTGGTCTCAGGTCGCCCACACGGCTCAATTTCAAGATTAAAATCACCAGAACAGAATCTCTCAAACCATTGACATGCTGTGAATTCATTAGCCACATCCTTCCCAAACACTTTGTTGATAGTTCGAGCTGTCTGCACTGCATTCGTTCCACGACAGAGCTCATATTTGAAAGTAACATGAATTTTCGACTTATCCATGGTTTCACAAAAATTGCTCTAAAAAAATTTGAAAGATAATCACAAGCCAAACCATGTATTTGAAAGAATGAGGATGTGCCTTCACAATAAATATAAAACAAGAAGTGTCAAAATGAAATGTCAGAGATATCAACTGTCAAACTTAGTACTTAAGGAAATTGGACATTTCATACTTAATGACTATATATATATTTGGCTTTTGTCTCCAGAGTCTGTTATTCTTCACAACATCTCTGAGAATTCTATTGTTTTTTGACATTTTACATTTTTCCTAGTGAACCTTCCCATTATGACGCTTCAAGCCTCTTACAACTTTAATAACTTCTATTTTTTAGTATTATGAATTTTAAAACTGGACTCACAAGAGGCTAGGAACAACATGTAATTCTGTTTTGTTCCACTATTTACATAGTCACTTCTTAAAAAAAATCAAGCTAAAATATTGGGTGGAGAATGCAAAACTCCACGTAAACTGACCCAAGTCTCATAGAACAAACTGAGAATTTAAGTTCACAAATCCAGTGGGCCAGTCTATAATTCATTGCTTATCTAATGGAGTCTCTGACTTTCATAGTAAATTTTTATTACTTTAACTTGAAATAAAAGCAGGAGGTATACTTAGGGTAACCAACTGTTCTAATTTCCCTGGAATTGAGAAAATTCCCAGGAGACAGGATTTTCAGTGCTAAATCTAACAAAGTCCCAGGCAAGCTGGGAGGAGTTAGTCACCCTATGTATACTACAAATGTAAAAATAAGTAAATAAAGAGATTAGACCTAATCCTAATGCTCAAAATTTTTTCTAATGTATTTTATATCCCATATAATAACACATAAACATTATATATGTGTTTATATGTATACATTTATCCATCTATCCTTTTAATTTTTCTTTACTGGAAACATCTTTAAAATGAGAATAATATGCAGCATTCTCACAGGAGTATTTGAATCACTTAATTAACGCTTATAAATTGTTTTGAGGTCCTTTGATGAAAGCACTGATTGTAAAGGTTTATAACAATATTATTCTCATTGTATACAGAGGAACGCAGCAGGATTCAAAGCACCTTACTGAGTGAACATAGATTATCATGTTATCTAAGTATCATTACTTAGATACTGTGATCCCCATGGAGGTTCACTGAATAATATTTACATAATATGGAACTAGTTCACAACAAATATTTTTTAAAAAAATATCAAAAATGGGATGTAAGTGATCCAGAGCTTTTGGACCTAAAGAACAAAATGCATAGGCAGGATGGAGGTAGTTGCCCAAGCCTGAAACAAGTAGGGTCACATGGCTTTTGTAAAAAGTTATAAGAAAGGGCCATTTTAGAAAATAGGATCTCTTCTCCTTGCAGGCATTCTAGGTAAATGTATTTTTCTGTGAGGTGTAATTAGTCCTAGTTACTGAAAATTTCATGTTCTCCATTGACAGATACTGAAATTTTTTCTAGGACAAAATTAGGAATATCTGAGATACAATTAAATAATATCATTTAAATGGAACATTTTACCTTTTTATGCTTATATACTGCTGTGTGTATTTCTTAAGAGCATAGATATTCTCTTGCATAACCACAGAATAATTATCAAAACCAGAAAATGTATGTTACTATTATCTAATTTACAGATTTTAATCATATTTTGCCAACTGTCCCAATTATGTCCTTTATAGCAAATAATAGTAATAAAAGTCTGGTCAAGGATTTAATTGGGGAGTAAATGCTGCATTTAGTTGTCTCATCTCTCTAGTTGTTTAAAGTTGGGAACAGTTTCTCAGTTTGTCTTTGCTTTTCATGACGCTTACTTTTTGCACAGTAGAGGCTGGTTAATTTGTAGACTATCCCTCACTTTGTGTTTGTTTCTTCATGATTATGTTGAGGGTAAGCAAAGTACCACAGAAGTGATGTGAATTTCGTATAGCACATCAGGAGGCAAAATGGAACAGTTTTAAAGAGCAGTGTTCGTGACTGTTTTATTGGGTCATGTATTATAATAAGCCTAGGATGGAGGATGAAGCTTTCAGTGGGCTGGAAGCGGATGCTGTGACGCACCACCCAAATCCACCTTTTAGGACTGCGGCTGTCACTACCACAGCTGCTTGGAAGTGTTGGCTTCCCTCTGCCAAGTGAGCTGTCTCTCCCAAATTTGACAGCTGGTTGAGATTGGGGTACAAATGCCTGGCTCAGTGCCTCAACTGAAACAACTCCCAGGAGCCATCCTGTCCCCAGTTCTCCCCATGGGACAAGCTGAAGCCTCTGCTGCAAGCGCTGTTACAACTCAACCTCCCCTCCCTCCGCCTGACCCTGCTGCCTCCTCTCCTCACCTGAGCTGTTCCAGAGGGCTTTCCCCAGTGCGTCTCCTGCATATTAATCGCAGAGTTTCAGGGTCTTTTTCCCAAGAAAACTGACCTAGGACTGGGCTATTTGTGAGTGGATCTCTTGATAAGCATTTCAAGGATTAAAATGGGTCTATTTGTAAACATTTTAAATATATTATAATTAATTATTATGGAAGTATGTATGTTAATCCTTTTTTAAGAATTTTACACCACCATAATTCCGCCATAGAAATTGCTGTAATCTGAGAGCAACAACACAAAGATGTTAACAAGAGTTTATGTCTACATAGCTCAGGATAGTCAGAGCTTGATACTTAGTTTTGCACATCTAGAAATTTATGTTTGTCATAAGTGAATAAATTCAAAGAAACCAATACAGAGGAAAGGTAATCTAACTGAGAAAAAAAGTATGTGGCAATTTAATATAAATTTGTGGGAATTTGTAATGAGAAATATAATTGCCGAGCAAACCAAAAATTTCTGTTGGCTAACTGGCACACTCTTACCCTGTAAGAAAATCTACATGGGAAGTCAAATCAGAAATTTACTTGATGAATAAGATGACTTATCTGACTTTACTTTTTTTTTCATTTTAGCATATTACAGGGGTACAAATGTTTAGGTTACATATATTGCCTTTGCCCCACCCACGCCAGAGCTTCAAGCGTGTCCATCCCCCAGATGGTGCATACCGCATCCATTAGGTCTGTATATACCCATCCCCTCCTTCCCCCTGACCTTGCCAACACCTAGTGAATGTTACTATATGTGTACATAGGTGTTGATCAGTTAATACCAATTTGATGGTGAGTACATGTGGTGCATGTTTTTCCATTTTTGTGATACTTCACTTAGTAGAATGGGCTCTAGCTCTATCCAGGATACTACAAGAGATGGTAGATCACCATTGTTTTTTGTGGCTGAGTAGAACTCCGTGGTATACATATACCACATTTTCTTAATCCACTCATGTATTGATGGGCACTTGGGTTGTTTCCACATCTTTTCAATTATGAATTGTGCTGCTATAAACATTTGAGTGCAGATGTCTTTTTTAATAGAATGTCTTTTTTTCCTTTGGGTAGATGCCCAGTAATGGGATTGTTGGATCAAATGGTAGTTCTACTTTTAACTCTTTGAGGTTATCTCCATATTACTTTCCACAGAGGTTGCACTAGTTTGCAGTCCCACCAGCAGTGTATGAGTGTTCCTATCTCCCCACATCCACCCCAACATTTATTGTTATGGGACTTTTTGATAAAAGCCATTCTCACTGGAGATAAGTGATATCTCATTATGGTTTTGATTTTGCATTTCCCTGATGATTAGAGATATTGAGCATTTTTTCATATGTTTTTTGGCCATTAGTCTGTCTTCTTTCGAAAAGTTTCTGTTCATGTCCTTTTCCACTTTTTAATGGGGTTTGATTTTTTTCTTGCTGATTTTCCTGAGTTCTATATAGATTCTGATTATCAGCTCTTTATCGGATGTGTAGCATGCAAATATTTTCTCCCATTCTGTAGGTTGTCTGTTTGCTTGTATGATAGTTTCCTTGGCTATGCAATATCTGACTTTAATTTATCCAATTTATCATCATCTAATAACCTTTGTAAAATTCAGTCCTGGTGGGACATACCTACAAGTAGATCAGATATTCATTTCTGCTTACCAAGGTACTCTTGCCCCAGATGGTTTACGATATACATCTTAACACTTGTAAAACTCAGCCTCCTAATGGTCCGTTAGTATCCACTCTGTAGTTCTCCAAACTAGTGTCAGAATATTTTTTTTCAAATGTAAATTTGACCATGACACCTCTCTGCTTAAAACCTTGCAAAAGCTTCCTGCTGCTATTATGTGAAGATAAGTCTTAGCCAGACAAAGTGGCACACACCTGTGATCCCAGCTATTCAAGAGGCAGAGGCAGGAGGATCACTTGAGGTCAGGAGTTCAAGGCTGTAGTGTGCTGATTGCACCTGTGAATAGCCCCTGCTCCACTGTGCTATGCTATTCACCATAGCAAGACCCTGTCTCTAAAACAAAACAAAACAAAACAAAACTTCACCTTGCCTACAAGACTCTGTGTGGTCGAATCAGAGAAAAAAAAAATCAATTCTTTGAAAGCCCTATTTGGGTAACTTCCTCCAGGAAACCAAATCAACAAAAAAATGCATGAGGCTAACCCTCTGAAAGCAGCAACCTGAGTCCTGGGAACGTTGGAGAATGTAGCAGAATGAGAAGCAGATTCAGTAACTTCTCCCCCACAACCTCTATCTCTAGGTTTATAAAATCATTGAGCAAAAAGAAAATTATCAGCACAGCAACCACTGACACTAGTAATGATCTTGCCTTCCCCAGACCCTACTAGAATTCTCTACGTTTAAACAAACCACAGGTTTTGTGACTTGCCTTCCTACACAGCTTTGTCCTCAACCTTAGCCCCAGAGCTGAAAGGAAGAAGAGGAACTTAGATTGCATGCCTGTGAAGTGGCCTATCTCCTTTAGTTCTCACATTAGCTCTGTCAGATGGAGAAAGGGTCTTCCTTATCTAGATATTCATTATCCAAGTCCCCATCCTTATAAGATTGTGCAAGCAAGCAAAAGTCATCAAAACATGAAAATACTTACTAATGAATTGACCTATCATAAGATGAATCTCCACACAAACTTCCTTTCTGTTTAACACTACGGTCTATCCCTAACTTCAATGCCAAGGTCTTAGTCTCTCTTTCTTTGGCAAATTAAAAATGTGGGCAAAACCTAATGTGAGCACATATGTGGGGAAACAGGAATTTTCTTGTACTGCTTGTTGGTAGCATGGAAATTAGTGTAACCTCTGGATGGTAGTTTGAAAATAGGCTTGGAAATGTAAAACATGCATTGGAAATGTAAAATGTGTAATTTTCCCTAAAGTTCATATTGTCTAGGGGGAAGAGATAACTGAGGAGGAAGTTTATCTGTTGTAACATAGTGGACACTGTTAACACTGTTGCAAATAGTGGTTTAAAATAGAAAAAATATGAAAGTCAAAAGATCTTAGGAAACATTTTTTCAAGAGCAACCCTCTATGTAATTGTGACTCTCTACATAATTGAGGGATGTCGATCCATAATATCATAAGAAAATTTATGCCAAAAAGTCCCTGATGTGATTCAGACTTTTTTGCAGTCTAAGTACTACAGGGCTGCAATTGTAACCTAAATTTTAAAAAATAAATTCATTTTCATAATTTTAAGTTTTATTTTTTAAGTGTCTTTCCCCAACACCTCCATCATTCTTTCCATATTTACTATAAAATACTGTAACAATTATGCTCTGATAATAAATTATCCCCAATACAGAAAAGTAAATGGAGGTTTAGAGAGTTTAAGAAACGTGCCTGAGACCATAAGACGAAGGATTCAGCCCTTAGTCCAAAAGTGGACTTCAATGTGATCATCTTTCCATTATATAATGTGACCCTCTGTTAGTAAGGACCCTCTGCCCTGCCTGCCCCCTTGGTCTGTCCTGCGTCTGCCTCTAAGGCGGGACAGTTTACTTCAGACAATGGAAAACAGATCTGTTAGTTGTCCCTGCATCTGACTTTCCCTCCAGGCTCAGACCACAGTAGAAGTGTCTACCAGCCCCCAGGAGTATGACTTAAGACATTCCCCTCTGGCCTATTCGTCTAGTCCCAGGAATTTCAACATCTAAAAAATAGAAATAAATAGGTAAAGCAGATAGCTGTTAGGGTAGGACTTGCGCTTAGGGTCACTGAATAGTGTGGCTCTAAGGAAAGGAAAAAAATCTCTGCTCCAAAAGATGGGAGGTATGAAAAGGAAATTTCCCTTTAAATCCTCTTAGTTTATAGATTTTCTGAGATCTGACACCCTCTCTGAAGAGGTAATTGTAACAATTCAAATGGACTTTGCTTTTTAAAGGTATAATAATTCTAAGTGCTAGAATCACAGAAAATGAACAAATAAAACAAGGTGACTAAAATAATTTTCCAAGATGTATGGAAATTATTTTATCTTTTTTGGAGCTGCCCACATTAATCATGCACGTGTTTGTATAAGTTGAATTTTACTTTTGTAAAGAAAAGCAGTCTTTTGAAAGTCTTCTTTCTCTTACTTGAGAAAATGAAAGTTTTGGACTCAATCCTAAAATTAGGAATGAGAAAGTGAGACTTAAGAAAGAGATGTTTTTTAGTTTTAAAAAGGAAAAGTCTTCTTAAAATCTTATCATAATCTTGGTAGTGAACTTTTAATGTCAATTACAATCATTTTCAGGAGACCAAAGACAGTAAACAGAAATTTATTTTTTTTTTAATTTGAAATTTAAAAAGTTTAAATCATATCAAATATAGCATATATTATCACAAAATATTATAGTGTCTTACATTTTGCTTTTGTAAAGAGCTTAACTGTCAGTTTTTCATTAAGAAAAGGGGGAAAATCATATAATATCTAGCCTTTGGACAGTTTTTTCACATATGCGATATCTGGTAGTCATTTGTACTATGGCCAAATACTTCTGGTTTTTCTCCTTTCTAGCACACACAAAGATTGTATCTCCTGCCTCTTTTTTAAAAAAATCACCAGACCGTCTTCTGCAAATCTTGTATGGGGCCATGTGATTTCTTCTGACCAATGGGTTGTGAGCAAAAGTCTCAATTTGGGGTCTTGTCTTTTCCTTCTGGCATAGAGATTAGCAGTGTTCAACATGATATTGATATTTTACAAGTAAGAAAATAGGGTTTTAGAGAACTTTTCTGGTCTGTGCAAAGTTATACAGCTGGTAGCAGAACCAGGTCCTTAAAATACAAATCCCATGTGGTTCTTTGTTGCCTTTGCAGAGTAATAAACATAATGCACAGAGAGAGTTATACAATGTATTTTTCACCTTGCCTTTATGCTTTCCTTCAGGCTTCTGATTTATGTAGTTATCTTTCACTTTTGGGGAGAAATAACCTAAATCTTGGGATGCTTTAAACCCTATGATAAATAGTTTGCAGTTCAGTCAAGTCAGTTAAAAATTAAAGCAGGAATCAATTAGAAGTAACCATTTGCAGGTTTATAAAGTGCTTTGCAGAAGACAGTCTGGTGATAGTTTTGAATGGATTGCCATGTGTACGATTAAATGGTCCACTGAAAGCCCTCTACAACTTACAGAATATAGAGTTTATTTCAAACAAACTCAAGTGCATTTAGTTGTCTGCTCTGGGCCAGAGCTCCTTTGAAAATCACAGCTATGAGAAGAGGAGCCCGGAGTCAAGCACTCTTAGTGTCAAACTGGAAAGGCCCATTCAATTTTTTTATCCCACCAACTTTACATTTTTTTCCATAGTAAAAAAATTAATAGGTTTCCATCAGGACAGCCTTCCAGGAGCACTGAAAAGCATCTATTCTCTCTCTCCTTTTTAAATCTACCGGTATAATACTGTACATAATAATTTTTTATGCTTTTAAAAATCTCCATATTTGTAGTTACATCCGTATTATTCCTACTGTATGTATCTTTTCTTTATCCCCCTGGATTAGGTTGCCAAAGTTTTTCCTATTTCCTTAACTCTTCCAGACAATCACCTTTTGGTTATTAGCCAAACTGTTTTTTTGTAGTTCAAAAAATTAATTTCTAAATTGATTAATCATTAATTTCTGCCTTTATCTATAAAAATATATTTGAAATTGTTAATCAGAACAGAATTTACATACATTTGATAAAGAGAGGTATATATGGGAATGACTGATTATATATTTGATTTACATTACTTGGTACACGTAAGGGCCATCAACCCCCTTCTGTTCTAATTTTTATATCCTTCTGCTTTCTTTGGATTTATTTTGTTTTCTTTCTTACGTTTCCTGAGTTGAAAGCTTGCTTCATCTATTTTTCATTTTTGTGTTCTAAAACAATAAATTAGCCTCTGAATACTGCTTTGGCTTTATCCCATAGTTGCAAGATTGTATATATAGAAAATCAGCTTTATTTATTCCATGAAAGTGTTTTATTAAAAGCTTTCCTTCTCTTATTACCTACTACAGCCACTTGGCATTCACTGGTTACTTACTATGTGGTAGCCCAAAGAGAGTGAAAGAAATACTAAAGAGGCCCTCTGGTCAAGGAGCTAACAATTTCACATGGTGAAAACAAAAATCAGATGCACTGAGTGATGAAAAGGTTTTCACCATGATTTTTTCACTCTTTCTGCCCTACAATTTTAGCTAATCTACCTATAATACATGTAGCATAGACTTGGAGAAAAGGGAATAAGTGGAGGAAGGGGATAAAAATTCATATTCGACTGTAGGTTATAGTTTAGCAATGGCCCTCATGTATATCTATTATCTGGGTTTATTATCTGAGCTTTAATTCTGTCTAAGACTGTTGGTGGTGTTTTGGAAGTCCCTACAAATGATCTGTTATTCAGGCCAGGCGTTCTTAGCCTGGGTCTGTGAACTTATATATACATATAAAATATGTATACTTACTTTTTAACATGTATTATACATATGTTTATTTTTTTTATTAAACCTAAAGTGAAAATTAGCATTTCTCCTGTTACGAATATAGGCAGCAAACCACAGTAATATTAGCAATACCTGTGACTTTGTCCTCAATAGTAATCACACATATTTTTCTACCCCATTAAGGTTGTTGCAGGTATCTCAAAATATCATTTATGTGTATCACTATTGCAAGATTATTTAGGTCTTGATCTTGTTATTTAATGCATTAATGAAGATGCAAATGTATAACTGTTTCAGTTGTCTATGGCTGTGTAACAAATTACCCCAAAAGTAAGTGGCTTAAAACAACAAATATTTATTGTCTCACAGTTTCTCTGGGCCAGGAATCTGGGCTTGGCCGAGCTGGGTCTGCTGGCTCAGGGTCTGGTTTCACAAGGGTGCAGTGTAAGAGTCAGGTGGGGCTGCAGTCATCTCAAGGCTCAACTGGAAGACAGTCTGCTTCTGAGCTCACTCATGTGGCTGTTGGCAGGATTCAGTTCCTCACAAGTTGTTGGACTGAGGGCCCTGTTGGAGTGACGGCTGTTGACCGGAGATCTCTCTCAGTTCCTTGCCATGTGGGCCTCTCCATCAGGCAGGTCACAACAAAGCAGCTGGCTCCCACCAAAGTGAGCAAGAGAGGACAAGCAAGATGGAAGCCAGAACCTTTTTGTAACCTAATCATGGAAATGACACCCCATCACTTTTGCTTAGTTTTTGAACCAAGTTACTAGACAGGGGAATTCCTCAAGGCAGGAATACCAGAAGGTGAGAATCACTGGGAGCCATCATATATGCTACCTACCACATAATTATATCACAAATTCACTTTTTAGTGTTTTGATTATATTAATATAATCAATTTCCTTTGTAAATCTAGGTAGTTTATTCTATGCATTTAAGAATGCTATTTTGAAAAGGGATTCACAGACTTCACCAATCTTTCAAAAGAGTACATAGTCTCATTTGTTTTAGTTGAGGTACCTTCAACAACCTCCTGGGGGAATTTGTTTACGATAATCTCAACAGAAACTATAGGTCAAAGCTTTGGCCTACCCCATATTAACCTTGACTGATTCTTTATACTAGTTCTTATTACCCTAAGTCATGAAAAAAGCATGGCACTTTTGAAAACATAAATTTGCTATAGAACAAATTATAAACTCTTCTCAATCCTACCCACTTGAAGTGATATGTGTATGTGCAGTACAGGGTGTGTGTCAAGCTTGTTTGTTTACAATTAAACCTCTTATGCATGTATATGACAACTGTTATTCCAGCCTCAAAATGACTTATGTAAGTGGAGCTCATCTCCCCAAGAATATACTAATTACCAGGCTAGTGCTTTTCCCACTACTAAGCTATGTATGAAAAAGCATAAAGTGTAAGAAAAGAGAGGGAAACAGTGTCATGATTCTTTCCTAAGTCTGCACATGTGACACCTGCTCTCCAAAAACCTAAAGATAATGGTTGGCATTTCTAAATGATGTTTTCTGCAAGCACAGTACCAGCCCCATATATTGTCTTACTGGCCTGAAAGTTTAGGGTATTTTATAAAACCTATGATATTCCCACTGAGGATAAATTTGTCAATAATAATTGGGAGTGATTCTCTTTTATTTATTTATTTATTTATTTTTGAGACATAGTCTCACTTTGTTGCCCGGGCTACAGTGAGTGCCGTGGCATCAGCCTAGCTCAGCCTCCCGAGTAGCTGGGACTACAGGCATGTGCCACCATGCCCGGCTAATTTTTTCTATATAGATTTTTAGCTGTCCAAATCATTTCTTTCTATTTTTGGTAGAGATGGGGTCTCACTCTTGCTCAGGCTGGTCTTGAACTCCTGACCTCGGTCTCACTCTTGCTCAGGCTGGTCTCGAACTCCTGACCTCGAGCGATCCACCCGCCTCAGCCTCCCAGAGTGCTAGGATTACAGGCGTGAGCCACCGTGCCCGGCCAAAGGGAGTGATTCTCTTAAGTGGCTTGCTCAAAGGCCAGTCTTATCCCCAAATGCAAATTGCATCATCTTCCCAAAGCCATCCCTTCTAAGTCATCCTACAGGGAGGTGATTTTGCACATAATTCTCAGATCCTAATGACAAAGATGCCCAGTACTGTCAGTTATTTTAGATTTTCCAGGAAAACCCAAACAAGTGTTTTGTGGCCTTTCTAAATCCTAGCTCCTGTCAAGTCTCTAGAGTCCAGTCATGGTGAAACGAAGAGTCAAGGAAATTGGGTGGCTTCTAGTTCCCACGGCCACTGACTAAGCAACTTGATCAGCCCATCCATCTTTGTTGACCACAGTTTCCTAATCTGCAGAATTTGTGGATGCGTGATTCTTTCTAAGCCCCCTTCCATTTCTAACATTCTTTGCATTGCATTGTGAAGTAGTGAGAAAAACTCTGATGACATTTAGGATGTGTGACATTTAGGATGTTGCAACACACTGGGCCATTCTCAAAGGAGGCCTGAACCAGTGTTGAGCAAACAGGGCAGTGAGGTGAGGCAGGTGAGAGAGGGAGAGGGGCAACAACCCAGCCAACTCCCTGAACCAGTCAGGACTTCACCGGGCGGAGGTGGGTGGGGCTGGAGCTGGGGCCGGCGTTGACGACAGAAGGCTACTTCCGGCTGTGGTGCGTATGACGTCAAGGCGAGTCGGGCCGGCCCAGCCACCAAGAAGCCGAGGAGGGAGGGCTCGCGAGAGTTCAGGGAGGCCGCCCCGAGATTCCGGCGCGGCCGCGGGTCCCACCTCCCGGGGGCGGGGCGAGGGCGGAGCGGGGAGAAGGGAGCGGACGGGCGCCAGGCCGGCTGCGGTCCGTGCGGAGGCTGAGCCGGCCGCGGGCGCGACCGGAGGCAGGTGAGTGCGCGGATGCGGCGCTCGGCTGGGGGTCCCGGGCTCGCGGCACCAGCCCCAACTCTGCGAGCAGGGGCAGGGGGAGATCTTAGGTGTGTTTGGGTGTCCAGGGGAAGCTGGGCTAATTTCGGGGCTGGAAACGTCTCCGGTGAAGCTGCGGCGACGGCCTTGGCCCTCTAATTCCCCGGGGTACTACTGGCCCCGTGTGTCCGGAGAGGTGGCTTGGAGCCCGGGGAGGAATCTTTGTCCTTCCCTGCGCCTTTCCCCGTCCACTCCTCGGCCCCGAGCACCCTGCTCCGGGTCCCTGCCTGGGCTCCATAAACAATAACAAATGTCGCGATCCTCTCCTGGTAGCCCCTGCTCTCCTGTCCCGTGCCCTCCAGCCGATGTCACCGAGAGGGAGGATTCCAGGCATGGCTCTTCAATTGTGGGGGCTGTTTTGTGTACCATTCCTAAAAACTGATGCGTCAGATTGCTAAACATTTCTCTGAGAGACACAGTAAAGCCTCCCAGCTCCCAGAAGCCACGGAGTGTTCAAAAGCAGCCTCAAAATCTGTCCCTACCATTGAAACAGCAGACCCTTCCCTGCAACCTCATTTTCTCCCACTCCTCTTTTCACTTTTAGTATCGGGGACAAACGAGTGCTGGTTTGGTACGGGAATAGGAAAGATTATACCCGATTTAGCAGGGTGCGTTTCACCTTTAAAAAGTTGCCAGTTTGACAGCAAACTTTATTTTCAAAACCAGTGGCCTCCCGTTTATTGGTGCAATTTTTTTGTTTTGTGGAATCGCTTTTCGAGTTCTAAGTTTGGAGGAATGATATAAAAAGAAATGGGAGGCGAGGGGAGGGCTAGTGTTGCTGGAAGTGGTGGCTTGTCCAAAAGTGTGATGCTGTTGTTCCTTAGTTGATAAAATGCAGAACCAACACTCTTGACTATTTCACATAACTTGTGGTAAGTTTTGATAGAAGCCACTTACTTGGAAATGGCCTTAGTGTTAGCTTTGTTACTGCTAAAATCTGAAAGAACAACTTTAAGTGTTTTAAGTTATGCCTCTTGGTTGTAAAAGGAGGACTGATTGAGCGAGAACTGGTTTTTTTTTGTGGCGGGGGGGGGGGCGGGGCGAAGGGGCTTAAATTTGACAGGTTTCCCTACTTTAAGGTAGGGTCTATTGTTTTTAAGTCCAGTTTTGCTTACTCAATGCAGATCTTTGAAAGTTCTTTGTCTCAATCGTATATGTATATAGGATCCTGGAAACCTCTTTGAATTCTGGCCTTTCTCTCTAAGCCTCAGGATATGTAAAACAATTAAGTTTATTATACTGTCTCCCCAGTGGGAGAGAGGTATTGTATGTGAATTAACTAACTACTCTCAAGACTATTTGAGGGGAGAGAAATTAGTCCAAAATATGATGTTAAATTATGACATTTTCATAATTTCATTGCATAGGTTCATCAAAGTACTTTTATTTGAGAACTCCTGATCTCAAAAAAGGTACAATGAATTAAAATAATTTTCGATTTGACTTCACTTACCTTTGTTTTCTTCTTGGTAAGATGGCTGATAATGTTTCCCATTTGGTTGGGATGTGTTTAGAATAAGAAGCAAAGCTGGGTGTAGTTTTTGTATGTTTTTGAAAGCCCTGCCATTGGGAATGAAAAAATTAGGCTTAGAAAAGCCACATTAAATAGGAGCGATTCTTCTCTAGACTTTTGGTTTTGAGTTTGTTTTAAAATAAGTCAAAGAATAGAGACTAAGATTATTTGTGCAAAAAAATAGGTGTCCCCGGTAGTTTTTACTCTAAAAATTAAATTTCTAAAGATAGGATGCTGTAAGGACAAAGGAAAAATTGTACTTTCTAGAAAACGATAACAAAGCAGTGGACTCAATTCAGCTGTTTGTTTTCAGAAAAGTTTTGCTTTTTCAAAGTAAGGGCAGCATCATGTTAGCGAAGTTGGGTAACATACTTTAGAAAGTGTTTTCCCAGTGATCCGGGATACGTTGGAGGCTTTTTTTTTTCCCTTGTGGCACTTTTTTAAGAGGGGAAAAAGAGGACACAAATCAAGCCAGAAAAATTTGCATCTCAATATAATGTTAAAATGATTTTATTTTGCACAAATTAGTGTAGGGTGAATCAAGCAAGTATATTGTCATCTAGGATCATATTAAAATCAGCAGATGGGCAAGTTATGATTAGGTTAGACTTGACATATGCAGAAATTATGATACTGTACTTTTATATTAAAACACCGTGGTCTTTTTGAATGAGATAATGAAAGCAAGTTTTTAAGACATTTAAAGATTTAAAAGATATCTTTGGTCAGTAGCTAAAAAACATTAAGTGAATCCTCCTTTTCTCCCCTCTTTCATCCCCTAAATTTTTGTCTGAATCTTAAGAGAATATTTAGCAAGATATGACCAGTACTTGGGTGCATTGGTTACATAAGCCTTCTGTTTCCAGGTACAGGTTTGCTAATTGACAGGGTGTTATTGTTCAGAATCTTTAGAGGAAGGGAAGTGAAAAGCAACAATGTTTGCTGCCCTGTACTCTGTCCTCAAGGAGATGTAATCTAATGGGAGGGAAATGTACTCGCCCAAATAACTGTCATACAAAATGCATTTTATGAGGAAGCAAAAGAGGGAGGGATCAAATCCTGCTAGACCAATTAAGGAAGACTGAGAAGGAGAAGGCATTTGTGTAGATGGTTTGGGTGATCTAGTCATATGATAATGATAATAAGCAAACGCTTTATACAGTGCTGCCTGCTTGCTGCTAAATCCTTTACATGTACCTGGGTTTAATTCTCATAACAACTGTATGGAGTAGGTATTTTTATTATCCCAATTTGGCAGCTGGAGTAACTGAGGTATCAAGGTTAGATAGCTAGTCAGTGGTTGAAGCAGGATTTCATCGTGGATGTTCTGGCTTGTACCTGTATTGCTGTTCTTAACCACTATCCTTATTTTCTCTCCCATTCGTGATGGTCTTTCTCGGGTTTACAGTTTCAAAGAATTGATTTGGGCAAATACATTTCTATGGCATCTAAATTTTGGGATCAGTTTTCTAGAAAGAGTTACAAAATAATGAAAACCCTGGTAAAAGTTATTTTGGCATGTTAGATATTTTAATTTATTTTTGGTATAAATTAAATGTAACTGTTGAGTGGGACTTTTGATAATTTTGCTTTATTACTTGTAAGTGCCCATAAGGATTTAGAAGTGAGCAGTTATATCTGTATTAACTCCTTTGCCTAATGGAATGATTGTGTATTTTGTCCTGTATTTTTTTTTTTTTTTTTAAAGACAGAGTCTTCTTATGTTGCCCAGGCTGGACTTGAACTCGTGGGCTCCATCAATCCTCCCACCTCAGCCTCCTGAGTAACTGGGACTATAAACGTGTGCCAGTGTGCCTGGCTTTGTCCTGTCATTTTTAAAACCACTTGGCACTGGGTATTTTTTGGATTGAATTATGAAGTTGGAATGTAGTTAATGATTGAATGTCAGTCCCACCCCTTTTCGTTTTTATTTCCACAAACAGCCATGCTTATAATGGCAGAAACAATGTTTTGAATAGAGTGTTGTACATGTATAAAATGAGAGAAATTCCATCCCTGATATTTTATGTTAGGGCAACTTTGAAAGTTCTTTGGGATTGTGAAACAAAAGATGCTATAGAAATTGACTGTGCCAGGTATAGACCTACTCAACACTCTAAATTATTGTTAAAAGAATGGTCCAGCTGGTTTTATTTATGAAGTTTCAGGTATAGTCCACATTTGTTATTGGTTATCTAAGAATTGGAACCCCAGTAGATTCAATTGGATTTAAAGGTTAGAAAAAAGTCTATGTAGGCAGAGAATACAGAAGGTGAGCATAGGTACTGCCTGCCCTTTCCTAACTGTCTAGCAAGATCTTCAGCTCTTTTGTCAGTGCCCTTGATTAAACCATACTCTAAGCAGAGCTCCAGAGTCATAGTCTTTGTGAACAAATATAATAAGTGTCCCCTCATTAACTGAGCAGGTGGGTTCTAAAAATCCCCTATAGTAAGACAATTTATGGTTGATGAGATTAAAGCCTAATGGGAAAAGAAGCAGAACTAAAGCCAGGATTTAAAGCACATATATTTACATTATTAAAAGAAGACAAAGATAGCAAAACAAATAAAAACCAAAAAAAAGTGTTTTTTGTTTTTTATTTTTAACAAATTAGTAGTGGTGGTAGACATGCCATTTCCATTTACCATCCCCTGATTGACAAAATCCTCAGGATCTTCAGCCCATAATTTCTTGGAGATGCTCAGATATCAACGTTGCTTTGTTATATAAAGTTTACAAGGTCCTCTAAGTACAGGTTTGGTTTTGAAATTGTTCTTAGTAAAAAGGAACGTGAGTTGGTCCATCAAAGGGAGACCAGACATACTCTTACCTCCTTGCTGATAGAACTCTTTTCCCACGATAGACCAGTTTTGTCTACGTTGAAAATCCACTGAGGCAGGTAGCGTCCCTCTTAGATGATCTCTGCACAGATCTTAGTTTGGAAGACCTTAGTGGTTACAGGTCCTATGGTGACCTGACCATTCACATTGAATATTGCAGGCCTCCAGCATTGGCAGTCCTCTGTGGCTTGTGATGGTAGCACTTGTACTATGCTTAGCTTTTAAATTCTTGAACAAGCTCCTTGCCTTCTCCTGAGTTAATACTAGTCCAGTTGGCAACCCAAATTCATGTTGGTTTTCTGGCCAACATCAATGGAAGGTTTCCTGTTTTCCCTGTTTTTTGCTGATTCTCATTGATTTCACAGGTATAGAATTTTCACATAAATCTCTGATCTCGTATGCACAGGTAGCAGTCATTGTTTTTTTACCTTTTTAAATTATTTACTATCTCTTCATCTGATTCAGGAGGGAATTTTATTCCTCTTTTTCCTACTTCTTTGAACACTTTTACTACTTTTGCAGTTTCTGAATAGGATTGAGTTAATAATGTTTAACACCTCAAATCAACTACAAATACAACACACTTCCCCAGAATAAAGAACAAGATAGCAGAAACTAAAATGACTGTGCGTAATTGCTAATACCATCTATTTTTGGCATGCAGAGTTGCTGTGCCTTTGCTATGGAGTCTAGCTTTCATTCTGTCTTTGAAAGTTTAGAAAATTGAGTTTGGGACAAAGAAGCTTCTGTGCACATTAATAAGCACTTTTTTTTGGTCTGGTTCTCCGATTACTATTCTGCTTTTATGAGTATAGTAATAGTTATTGCTGTTCTGCTTTTATGACTTGGAGATTTTGACTACAGTTCTCTAGATTCCTCAGCAATCCTGGAGACACAGTAATTTATACTTTTAATATGAAAAATACTTTGTGTAATCTATATTTCTCAAACTTCATCTCCCAATGGTAAAATATAGATTTAGCTCTCTGAATTTTATCTTTCCCTCTTATGGGTTCTTGGTTCCTTTTTTATGCCTGAATGTCACCCGTCAGGGTATAGGTCTAATAATTTTATCAATAGCAGTAACCATTTATCACTTACTGTGTACCAGACATAGTGCCAGGTACTTTATTTATATTGTCTCATTTAATCCCCACAGCAACCCTATGAATTATTATCTGTACCTACACATGAGGAAACTGGAGCTTAGAGAGGTGAAGTGACTTGCCCAGGGTCATATGGATAGATAGGAAGTGGTGGGGAAGTTAGAAATTGATCCCTAAGACTCAGGTTTGGTTTCTCTTGTATTGCATTATTTTATTATAAAAACTTCTCCTTTTCTCTTTAATATACTTCCCTCTTCTGGTCCCACGCGAGCTTTCTTCCCTTTCCTTCCCCCTTTTTTTTGTAATTTACCCTTTATGAGTTATTTATAATTTTGCATGTCAAACATAAATTCACTTGGGAAAAGTATACAGAAATAATTCAGGTATATTCAGATTTCCTATAGAGGGGGATTTGCTTTTAGCACTTATTTTAAGAAAATACTAGGAGCACCTTGTATTTGTGTTGTGCTTTCTAGTTTTATGAAGCATTTTTACACATTTTCTTACTTAATCCACATAGCAATCATGTAGTATAGGCACTTTATTTAACACATGGTCTTCCTGGGAAATTAAAAGCTACTACAGTTAGAGTGTTTACTAAGGGACTCTACAAAATTAGTTGATGAAACAAGGTTCTTGCCCTCAGCAGTTGTAATGCTGAAATAAACGGTATAATCCAATGTTCTGACTTCATTCAAGCTAATTAGAGCAGGTAAATATCATTATAGCACAGCATTTTCTTAAAACGTGTTATAGTTTTGAGCCTTGAGTTTTGTTTTGTTTTGTGAAAATTAAGAAGTTGAAATTTTAGTTCTGCATTTTTAATCTTGAAATGTTAAAGTCCTCAATTCTTAGTTAAGTTGCCATCTACCTCATCCTGCACTCAACTGCTTGCATTCTAACTAAAACAATTATGATGAAGGAGTGGGTGGAGGGAGGACAGATAGGAAAAGTGAAATTAAGAAATTGGGAATCCTAACAAGCGGTTGATGAGGTATCTTACGGTTAGCACTGCTGTAGGAAATTGGACGTGAACCTTACAGAATGGATAAGCTGCAGGCACTATTCACTTACGGAAAGTTGTATTATTTGATAGATCAGAGAGCTTATTTAATGATCCATTTTTGAAATATTATCGTATACTGGTAACTTGTTTTATCAAATTTAATTTTTACTAGCTGTGTTCATTTTTACTTAGTTAGGCATTTGCCCACTGACTTGCTCCCACTATGGAAGTGCCATACCATGTTTGCCCGCATGACTTTTCTGTATTTGTCAGCAGAGACTGGTTGCCTGGTTTATAGTGCTATGGAGTTGCCCTTTGTTGTGTTTTTACAATAGAGATCTGTTTCATTTGGACATTTTCAAATCTGGTTGAGGATGTTCTCCATATGTCTACTCTTGTCTAGCCAAGCAGAATAGACTTTTTCTATTTTTGTGGCTAGAGTGGAAAAATTTTAGTACTTCATTACGTATATTTGACCCATTGATATTCTTAATACTGGCAAAATGCTAAAGGAATCACAGACTCGTAATGTTTTTGTGAGGTTACTCATCATAATTCAACATTTATCAACTATTTGCAGGGCACTGTGTTAGGTACCATGGAAAAATAGAGATGGGTAAGATGTATTGCCCTTCCATTTAGAAAAGTTTGATCCAGTAAGAGGTATAATGTATGGGTACAAATAACTGTAATTCAAATAGAAGGTGATAAGCCCATAACAGGGCACTGTGAGAGCAGAGGAATGAGAGATTCCTAATCTCCCCTGGCTGGGGAGATTAGGAAAGCTTCCTATACGAAGTGAAATATGAATTGACCATTTAAGAGTGAAGGACATGCTAGGCAGAGGGATTAGCATAAATTGGGTATATCTCTAAAGCACCTGATAAATTATATGTTAATTATCTAGTTCTCTCTCTGCCCTATTGGATTCGAGCCCATTGAGCTCAGAGAATAGGTGGTTTTCGGCTTTTCATTCTCTGCATCATCACCGGCTCAGCTTGGTACATTTAATCAGAGTTGTACTTTAGAAACATTCTAGTGGCAGTAGTGTATATGGAATGGATTAAAGGGAAGAGAGACCAGAAATGGGAAGACCAATGAAGAGATTAATTTACATATTCTAAGAGATAGATAGTGAAGTTCTAAACTAGGTGAGATTGGAAAGGAGAGACTTGGGTGGATGGGTGTTGCCCCTTCATGTTGAGACCTAGGGAGCTCTTTCTCTGTGAGTTGCATATGAGACACATACAGTGTACCAGGAGATGTAGAGATGGGAAAACGTGGTTCTCTCGCAGAAAGCCGGCAGGTGACCACAGGGCTCCGTGCACTGGTATAGAAATAACTGCAATTGGGTGTAGCTGCTATAATGAAAGAGCAGTGAGAGGTGCGCCTCAGGGAAAGGAGCACCTGTTTGGGAGAGTGAGAGAAGCTTTCCAGGGGGGTGGGAGTGTTTGGTGAAGGGTGAGTAGGAGTTTTTCAGGCCAGCAGGCTACAGGAAGATGTTATCACATAGTGACGTCAGGGACTGAAGCACGTTCAGGGTGCCACAAGAACCTGGGTTGTTTTAGTGTTGGGACATGAGGCTGGATAGGATCAATGAACTTTTTCCTTGCTGTGCTTTTTGATGTTTATTTTATCCAGCTTGGCACTCTGAGCTTTTGTAAGGAAAAGTTTCTGTTGCCTCTTACAGCCCAGTGGAAACTCCTCTGCTCTGGTGCCTCCCACTCCCAGCTTGCAAGGGTAGTGCCAGTGATAAGTTGTCTCTCACTTCCATTTTGTGAAATTAAACAGTAAAAGTAATGATACCATCAGCTAGAGAGATAAAGAAAAATAAATCCACTAAAAACCTTTTCTTTGAGTGCCTAGAGCCGCTAGTATTGTCATATAAAGAGAATACTGCATCAAAACATACTTCAAGCGCACTTGATTGAGGAAGGAGGTTGTGGTAGGAACATCATTATTTACCTTTCCTGGGGAGTTTTATGGAACCCTTAAAAATTTCCCAGGATTATAATACCTAGTGTTGAAGTCTTTTTATTCTGGTTCTAGCCTTGATTTTTCCCCATCTACTCTACATTAACCCTTATTATATTTTAAAATAATAAAATTTAATGATTTAGCATGACTCTAAACTTCAAATGGTGCCAAACATTGTCTCTAGTCCCGGCCCACTGTCCTTTGTTGATCATTCAGAGACCTGTAATCTACACTGGACTGCTAGAGCTAAAAAGCACCACAGGTTTCTTTTTCACATAGGTTTACTTTCTGCAGAGGTTATCTTTTCTGTCCTGTGGATTAGGCCACTAAGACAGAATGTAGTTAAGTTGTTTTCTGAGGACAACCAGTTAATGATAGTCTCCAATTAGAATTATATCCATTGTATTTCCAGGCCAAGGTTTGGCAGCTGTGTTGGCTTTAGTGCCATTACGGGTAGTAGTAAAAGTTTATAGGCACTCCCAGGAGGAAAGTGAAAGACAAGAAAAGGAAAAGGAAAAGCAGGTTTGCAGAGAGATAGGAGAGGCATGGGGTGGGGGCAGAAAAAAAAAGTACATATGTTTAAAAGAGGTCAAGTACCTCTCACACCTGCTCCAGGTGCCACTTGGTGGGATCAGTGCCATACCTCAGGATTAAGTTGAGCTGCCAGCAGTCCTGTCTAAAAATACACTGGGTGTATTGTTATGCCAAAAATGGCAGTTTGTTTTAATCAACATTTCTGGCTTTAATGAAAAGAACTGTGTATGTACCTGTGTCTCTTTATTTTTAGAATTGAGCAGAAATGGAAACAGAAGCCAACATAGTTTAAATATTAGTGAAAAATTATAGACACATTTCTGAAATGTAGTAAAAGATTTAAGATTTAAATCCATAGATTATGTATAGCCTCAGTCAGGCAGAAGGTGGAAGCAAGTGAAGGGCAAAATAAGTAGGAACATGTGTTTGAGTTTTCACTAGTAGTAAAACTGCATTCTCCTACTAATCAACAGTATAACCTGACCCACGGAAGGAAAAATAGGGTAAGAAATTAGATCTAGAGCCCGTGCTTTCCTGTTCAAGAAAACCAAGTACTCTTTCTCTTTCAGAAAACATTATCAAGCAACAAAAAAAATTTCTTCTTTAGGATTTAAAAAAATTATTGGTCTAACAAAGCCACAAAATGAAAATACGTATGATTTTAGTTTTTCTGTAATGGTGGTAAAAAGTTATTTCTCAGAGTGTAAGAAATGCTGTATTGAAGTTTTTGATTCATTTTTGGAGTTGAAAGATGCTGTAGGGGTCACCTAGACCAATTCTCTGCGGTGAATTACCTCTACATCATCTCCAACAAGTGGATGTTTAGTCTTTGCCTTAAACTTTAAGTTCCTTGCCTATAAACAAGAAACTTAACAGATCACAGTATAGCTAACTTTTGCTCCTTTCAACGGTTGGTATTCTCCAGGCCTCTGCCCGCGGCCCTCTTTCCCTTTCACCCCACACACTGTGGGCCTGGGTGCTCTCATGTGCTCTGATACCTTCAGTGACCACTCTGCCATGGTGGCTCCAAACCTGTGCGTCTTGCTCAGGCCTCTCTCCCAAGCTTGAGGCTTCGTTGTCCATCTGTGTCCTAGGTATCACCGCCGTGGTGTGTTCCACAGATAACTTGGATCCAGCAACTTGCCCAGGGCTGACTTTATCTTCTCCCTTCCCGATACCTTTCTCGTGCTCCTTGCCTCTCTCAGTGCGTGATGTTATTCTCTATTTGGTTGCCTAAGCCATAAGCCTGGAAGTCTCCCTCGACTCCTTGTTTATCACTCAAGTCCAGTCATTTCTTAAGGCCCCCTTACTGCCTCTTGAACTCTGTCTTTGCTCGTTCTCCAGTGCCAGAATGTTCATTCAGGCACCAGACTACTGAACCACCCAACCCTCCCTGCCACCAGTATGCCCTCTTTCAATCTGTCTTCCATGTGGCTGCCACAAGGCTCTCCCAAAACATAAATTTGATCACATAACTCCCACCTTTGCAATTTCCAGTAATTCCCTGTGGTGTCCTCCAGACTCCGTGGCATGGCATAGGAATTCCTTTATGAAGCAGTGCCTTTTTAGCTTTCCAGCCTTATCTTCCGCCATTCCCAATGCTCACCCCTCTGATCATACTGAACCACTAGCCTTCTCTTACCTTGGGTCTCACTCTACTTTGTGGAATGCCTTTTCTACACTTTTTGGGTAATTCCTGTGCTTTTTTTAGTATTCCGCTTAGGCATTTCTTCTTTCAGGAGGCCTTTCTTGAACTCTCACCTCCTGTCAGTGTTAGGTGCCTCTCTGTTGGCTCTCCTGCAGTGACTGGTACATATTTCTTTTGTGGTTTTTTAATTTTAATACCTTAAACCACAATAATAGATAACACTGTTGAGCATTTACTATGTGCCAGGCGTGGAACAGTGTTAATTGGAAAGTTCTTCCTTATGTAAAACTTTCCACTGGTTCTTATCACAGAATTAGAGATAATTTCATACCATCGCAAGAGTGATATTTGAAGATGGCTATCTTATATCTTGTCTGTTTCCGGCTAAGCAGCTTCATTTAATTTGTTAAAAAATCATGGATTCCAGATCTTTTGCCCTCCTAGTCACTCCCATCTGCGTGTTTCATTTTTTTAGTTTTCTCACTTAAAATGCGTGGTTCAGTTTTAGATCAAATAGAGTTATCATAAAGAAAGGCAAGGCTTCTCAGATCGGTAGAGCCTTGGGTACAGATTGTCATTTTTAAGGTATAGACCTCATTTTTTCAAGTCCGTAGCTGTGAATTTTTTTCTTTGTGTCTAGAAGTCATCAGAATTATGAGAATTTACTTAAATTTAGAAAGTGACAGAGAGACTGACATAAAAAACAGAATGTCCATTAGTGAATTTATTAATTTAACTGTGAATAGAGTGGAAGCTTGCAATTTACTGAGCACACTCTCACCACTATGGGAGAATGTACGTGAAAGCCAGTCATTCTAATCAAACAGGTGATCTTAATGGGGAGCGTCACTAAGCCAGGATAACTGGTGGAGCCTCTTTAGGAGGATGCACCTGCCCAGCGCTGCTCTGGATGTGGTCAGCTTCCTTTCACCTCAGACAGTGTTGGGGGCAGGCAGGCAAAGTCTTGCTTGTTAAACTCCTGCTTCCCCTGCAACCCCAGGTTAATGGGACCCCCTTCTGTTAACAGTCTTTTCTTTAGCCAGCAGAAAACAACAGTTGACAAGGTTTCTGCCTTCTTACTTCCTGTTCCAATCCTGCCTCCCAGAAACTGTACCCTGCTCACTTTTGATTGGACTTGAGTATCCCCAGATCGTTTCAGTCACATGTTTTCTTGGAATTACTTACGTTGATGGCTAATTTCTACCACTCCATTTGATTCATGCTGGAGTTCCTCCCAGAGGGTGACTTAATTTTCAAATTATGAGGGCATTTACTTTGCCCCTTTGTATGACGACAGGGCATTGCCAAGTGTTGAACGCTTCTCCAGGTATGAGGCAACCAGTACATTACAGAGCGTGGGATTCATCTTCCTTGTTCCTGCCCTTGTATGTCTATCAACTCAGACTAAGATGAAGATTGTGTAAATTGGGGGGGCAGCTATTTCATACTTTTAATTTATGTCAGACTTTTATTCAATGAAAATCTTTAGTTGTTCTTTATGTATGTAACAGTTTGTCACAATGTATACATAGCATTTGATTTTTTTGAGCCCAAATATCCTTTACATTTTCTCGATTAAATTTCATTTATTAAAGTTAATCTTCTGTTAAAATTGTTTTGGTTTCTAAATGCTGCCCTACTTTTCGTGTTTCTCCCCAGGTTCCAATCATCCCTACATTTTAATAAGGATGTTGTCAAAAGCTTTATCCAGATCGTTGGTCACAGTATTGCCTAAGTCCAGTGAGTCTTACAGAACTTATTTATGAGCATTCTGAGTTTTGTTGTTTAATCAATTATAAATACATCTGTAATTCAGCCCTTATCTCCCTTCCTCCCTGAAAGTCCTGGAGAGTGGAGCTTGTGAAAAAATACCTTTCAGAGAGTCACATAGATTTGTCCTGTAGCTTTGCCAAAGAAACAGTTACTTGGCAAGGCTTGTGTCTGCTGAACCCATGCTGATTCTCAGTGATCACCCAACTCGGTCTATTCAAAAACTGTTTTGTAATCGTTCTAGAATTTTCTTCAGGCTGAATGACAAACACAGCAGCTAAGACTTTGTAACATTCATATTCTTTTGTAATGTTCATGTTTTTTCTCCATTTTGAAAGACGAGTTGTTTATCTCTTGTCCTTCAGCAGAGCTCTCTGGTCTTCTTAATTTGTCAAAGAGTACTTACAGCATTCAGCAAAATTCACATGCAAGTCCATGATATGCACCTCGCCAAGTCAGAAAATTTGCAGCACCTCGAGGGCAGCACTCTCATGGCTTTCTCACCTGCCCTGGGCCTCAGCCCTTTTGTCCCAACACTCCAGTTTTGGCCATCATTCTTGCAGGCTGAGAAGAGAGGCAGGGCTTGAGTGGTGGGCTGCACACTGAACCTGAGAGTTCTCTCTTTTTTTTTGAGACAGAGTCTCGCTCTGTCACCCTGGCCAGAGTGCCGTGGCGTCAGCCTAGCTCACAGCAACCTCAAACTCCTGGGCTCAAGCGATCCTTCTGCCTCAGCCTCCCGAGTAGCTGGGACTACAGGCATGTGCCACCATGCCTGGCTAATTTTTTTCTATATATATTTTTAGATGTCCATATAACTTCTTTCTATTTTTAGTAGAGACAGGGTCTCGCTCTTGCTCAGGCTGGTCTCGAACTCCTGACCTCGGGCGATCCTCCCGTCCCGGCCTCCCAGAGTGCTAGGATTACAGGTGTGAGCCACCACACCCGGCCAAGAGTTCTCTTTATAAAACAGCGGTGGTACCTGCCTCTCAAAGATATTGTAAAATAGACATATGTAAAAGGTCTTTGTAAACTGTAAGGTGGTATTCAAGTATAAGATTTTTAAAACGCAAAATAGAAGTGAAGGTTTTCTTTCTTTCCCCCGTCACGTATTAACTATACCATTTACCTTAATCACCTTACCCCCTAGGCCTTTTATAAATTTCCTCTTCTAGACATAAATTCAAAAATCCCTTTTGTAACCCTTCATGATTTTCTTACAATCAGTTCATTGTGGGCATTTTACTTCCGGATATCATCCTGTGTTTCTTTTATAGGCATCCGTGTTATGTGTCCCTCTTATCTTTTTCTGTGTCTTTTAAAATCTAAGTTCATTGAAGGGTTCTTTGTACAGCCAGTCTATTCAGACTCTTCCCATTTTCTGTCATTAATATCCTTGCAATTTATAGAGAATTCTATTTCTTAGACCAAACCATTTCAAATTTTAATCTTTTCTATGTGACTAGAAGAAATAGGAGCAATACTGTTTGGTTATACCTTTCTTCTCCATGTTTTTCTGACTCATTCTCTTTCTTTAATTGTCTGTCTCCTGCTTTCATTCTTCTTTCCTGGCTTCTTCCTGTGATATAACTTTGAGAATTATTTATTCTAAAGCCCAGAGTTTAAATCTGGTATTTTATCAAATCATGTACGGATATAGAATGTTTCCCAGGTTATTCTTTTAAATTCGTTTTCAGTTTATGATTTACTTTCAACAGAGTTTAAAATGGACACTGTCTTCAGAGCAGTAATCGTGTTTCCTAGTTCCTTTGTATTTTCCTCACAACAGCTAGTAAAATGTAGATATTTCACACAAGCATTTAGTATAAGAGAGTCTAATAAGTGTGAATTCTTACAGATATAATTAATTCATGAGTAACCCAAAGTCCTTACAGTCTCTACAGGGTCCTGCACATTCTGGCACCTGTTCCTCTCTCTTGCCACCCCCCCTCACTCTGCCCTTACCATAGCAAACTCTCTGCTGTTTCTTACAGCACACTCCTCAGGGCCTTTGCACTTACTGTTCCCCCGTATGGTACCTTCCCCCCAGGTTTCTAAATCACTGTTTTTCACCTCATTCAAACTTCCTTCTTAATGAAACCTCTCCTGATGACCTTATTTAAAATTCTAGTGCCTCTCCTAGCCCCTGTACTTTCTCTCCAGCCCTTCTCCCCACTACTATGTAAGCTCTGTAAGGGCAAAGTTTCTTGTGTCACCTGTGTATTTATATAGTGCCAAGAACAGTACCTGGCACAGAGTGGATGCTCAGTAAATATTTGTTGAATTAATTAATCAAAGCTAGCTTAACTAGACTTCTGTTCTTGAGAGCTTCCTAAAACAGATGACTCATCTTTCTTTTTTGAGTCTCAGGCAGGATTTACTTTTCTTTTCTCTGAACATTTTGTAATTTGTGTTCCCTAATGTGTCCCACATTTCCATTCCCAGCTATTGTAACAAACGTCAAAATTGTAAGGTTAATTGCTCTCAGATTTTCTAGCAATTCCATTTATCAGCTTATTTCTTCCCAGTGGTCACATTCATGCCCAGAATATTTCTTTTCCTATTTGAAAGATGGAAGATTAGCAAGGCATTTAATAGATGTGTTGGTTTTAGCTGTGGGAGAATTCTAGCAGATATCCCAAAAGTTGAAGTCCCCATCACAACTCTCTGTCAGCTTCAGTTTCTAGAATATCAGCAATTCTTTGTGCTTCTGCGTCCCTGCCATTCCTCCATTCCAGTTTAGAGTCCCATCTATCAAATCTCAGTGATGCTTCATGCTATCATATTAACTTATTTGTAAAGTGTCAATTTTCTTTCTTTGTTTAATACTCATATTCTGGGTATGGGGTTTTCAGGGACCTAAGACCACATTGTGGGTAAAACGCTTCCCATTTGTTTTTTTGCAGCAAGTAATTTCCTTAACCATTCTCATTACTGCAATTTTTTTTTCAGAGCATGCCCAGCTTCTTTCATTGTTACAGTAATATCTGAACTTTTTCCATTTTCAGCTGAAAGTCCACTTGATCAATGAATCAAAATTACATAGTGATTAGAAAATGCTCGAGATCCACCATTTTAACTGTATGACCTGGAAAAAATTAAATGATTTAAGCCCTCTAAACTTGTTTTTGTGTCTGTAATGGGGAGTGAGAAGCAGTAAAGGAATACCTGCTTCCTGGGGCATTAATCCCTTTTTCAGAATTAAATGATAATGAAGAACATGATGATAACCTTTTATGTAGAGTTTACTATTTGCCAGACATAGTTTTAAAAGCCTTACATATATTAACATACAATATATATGGTATACAGTGAGTTTATTATCGTGCTTGGCACATGGAAGCAGTTAGTAAATGTTAGTTTTTATTAGCAGCAACAGCAACAGTAGCAAATCTCTGGGTTAACATATTCTTTCCTTAGTTTTTGCAAGATATACCTCTTCTTCAGCAAAGAGTCTGTAACAGATACCTGTATGCTAAGGTATGAGCTGACCTTTATGTACCATTTATACCATTCTTTAACACTATTTACTTGCTAGAAGAAACCACACAATTGGAGCCCAGACAATAATAATATCTTTGTGGAGAACCCAGCCATTCTGCATTGAAATTGAATACAAATTGTGTCTTTTTTTTTTTTTTTTTTTGAGACAGAGTCTCACTCTGTTGCCCAGGCTAGAATGCCATGGCGTCAGCCCAGCTCACAGCAACCTCAAACTCATGGGCTCCCAAGTAGCTGGAACTACAGGCATGCGCCACCATGCCCAGCTAACTTTTTCTATATATATTTTTAGCTGTCCAGATCATTTCTTTCTATTTTTTTTTTTTTTTTTTGAGACAGAGTCTCGCTCTGTTGCCCAGGGTAGAGTGAGTGCCGTGGCGTCAGCCTAGCTCACAGCAACCTCAAACTCCTGGGCTCAAGCGATCCTACTGCCTCAGCCTCCCAAGTAGCTGGGACTACAGGCATGCGCCACCATGCCCGGCTAATTTTTTCTATATATATTTTTAGTTGGCCAGATAATTTCTTTCTATTTTTTAGTAGAGACGAGGTCTCACTCTTGCTCAGGCTGGTCTCGAACTCCTGACCTCGAGCGATCCGCCCGCCTCGGCCTCCCAGAGTGCTAGGATTATAGGCGTGAGCCACCGTACCCGGCCACAAATTGTGTCTTTAAAGTAAAATTTCAACTTTAAGAAATAGAAATGTTGTTGAAAAGTAGTTTTCATAATTTACATTTGGTAAATTACATATATTTCCATTGATTCAATACAGAATGGTAAAATACCTCATTAGAAGGGAGAAAACACTATAGAAATTTTGCTACGTGTTGATAGGTTATACATTCTAAAACATTACATTTTCCATGGAAGAAAACTCATAAAATTATTAAATAGTTACTTTCTGAAGTAGCTCATAACTTTAGAATAATACGGATAAGCATATTTGAAGTACACTCAGAATAAAACAAAATATTTGTTATATTTTTGACAGGACACTTTGTGTCTCTCTCACCTTGTGTTTAGAAAAGGTCAGATAGTAAAAGATAATGTATGTGGAAAGACTTTTGAAGACTCTAAAGTAGCGATCCCCAATCTTTTTGGCACCAGGGACCATTTTCATGGAAGACAATTTTTCTATGGACCAGGGAGTGGAGGCATGGTTTCGGGATGATTCAAGAGTATTACATTTATTGTGTACTTTATTTCTATTATTATTACATTGTAATACATAATGAAATAATTATACAACTCATCATAGGTTGGGGACCCCTGCTATAAAGAACTTTGTAAACATGGGGCACTACTACTATATGTATGAAAATATTGCTTATGGATTGGCGGTTACCATCAATTACCTAATAGCAGCAGTATGGCACCGCTTGAATTAAACTGAGACTCAGTGAGATTTGGTGATTTCTGTAATGTCATCTTATGAATAACAGGACTGTATTCAGGTATTTGGTTTTGTTATTTGGTTCTCTTAGGCAATTTCTCCAGTCAAAGCACTCTTTTAAAAGACGGAGTGCCTCTTCTCAGGGAGGTGGGAAGGTGTTTGAGATCTTTCATTATTATCCCCTTGGGAGATACTTTGAGACTCTCAAGAACTCTGTCTCTATTATCCCTGGTATGGGGCTTAGAGACCCCTCATTAGTCCAGTTTTGTACCTAAAGGGCCTTCATAATGTGCTTAAAGAGTCCCTTGTTACATCCCTTAGGATGGTGCTTGGCCAAATTGCTATGTACATGTTGAAGGGAGGCTAGAGCTGAAGTTGGTCACTTTCTGCTGGATCAGTCCACGAGATCTGAGTACTTTCTGTGTGCTCTGCATCGTGCTAAATACTTTGGGGAACAGAATAAGGTATGGCTCTTGCCTTCAAGGAGTATGGAATTTAATAGAAGATGACAACATACACGACTGTAAATCTGTCTACATGAGATTTTGCAATTAAATGCTTAATTGTGAGATTTGTAATAAGTGCTAGACAAATTCTGAAAAGTGAAACATAGATGAGGTTGCAGAAATCATGAAAAGCTTAGCAGAGGAGGAAACATTCATCAGGTTCTTTAAATACAAGTAGAGGAGAAAGGAAGGACCATTTTTAAGTTTAGATATTCCAAGGCTTGGCGGTGAGGTTGATTATGGCGTGTCTCTTGGTTGATTAGGGAGGAAACTGGTGAGTAGTGGAAAATAAAGTTAAGTAGTTAGGGTGGGGCCAAATTATGGGGTTTAATGAAGCCAGGCATAGAAGTTTAGATTGAAGTGGTAGAAAAGAGAAGGCTTTAGAAGTTTTTGAGCCAAGGAATGACATCATCTAAGTTTTACATAAGGAGCAGTGATTTAGAGATGGGAGAGAATGGCATCAGGAAGAACTGCTCCAACGCTGGTACAGTAATGTTGCTGTTATAATTCATGTGATGAGGGCCTGGGCTGATGTGCTGAGGAAGTGAGAATGAAGAGTAAGGTGGAATGAAAGAAATTTTGACATTTTGTTAACGAACTCGAAATGGGAAAGGGAGAGATGAATTAAGGCTGCTTTCCAAGCTTTCTAACTGGAAGAAAGGTTAATGCCATGGACAGAAAAGGGGTTACTGGAAAACTGGCTGTGGGGGAAATGTTATGCTTTTACTTTTGGGCATAATTAAATACAGTTAGTCTTTCATATTTATGGGGTTCTGCGTCTGTGGATTCAACCAACTGCAGATCAAAATTATTGGGGGGAAAAACAATTAAAAAAATAATACAACCAAGGCATGGTGGTTCATGCCTGTAATCCCAGCACTTTGGGAGGCCAAGGTGGGAGGATCACTTGAGGCCAGGAGTTCAAGGCTGCAGTGAACTATGACGATGCCATTGCACTCCAGTCTAGGTAACTGAGTGAGACCCTGTCTCAAAAAAAAAAAAAAAAAAAAAAGAAAGAAAGGAAGAAAACAATAAAAAAAATACATATGAAAAATAATCCAGTATAACAACTGTTTACATTGCCTTAGGTATTATAAGTAATCTAGAGATGATTTAAACTGTATGGAAAGATGTGTGAAGGTTATGTGCAAATACCACACCATTGTATATCAGGGACTTGAAAATCTGTGGATTTTGGTATCTAAGGGCCATCCTGGAGCCAATCCCCCAAGGATGCTTGGGATGATTGTATAAGTTGTCTGTAAGATGTTTAAGTTGAAATGTTTAGCAGATAGCTAGAAATATGAGACTGGCTGTTGGATGAAAAACAAAGGGCTAAGAAACTCAGGTGTGTTAGCCTTTTTGATTATCTCTTCAAGCCATGGGAAAGGAGCCCTGTGTGAGTTAAAAACTGGCATTCATGCATAGCTTCTAACTGATAAATCTGAAGAGTTCTTAGTATGCATGTTGACTGAAATTACTTTTTAAAAATTATTCATTTATTTATTTGACTGAAATTACTTTTGAAGTAATTTTTCCTCTAGTAAGAAAAGGCATGCAATGCTATTTTAGGAAATTGGAAAATGCAAAAAGGTATAATGGGGAAAAAAGGGCAATTTCTGTACTACTTCAATCAATAAGACTTGACTAAAGATTTGACTTTCCTTCTGCTCTTTTTCTTATGCATATAAAGAGAGAGGAAATATATACATATATTTATATATGTATGTGTATGGGATCATGCACTATGTACAGTTTTATAGCTTGCTTTTTCATTTAACATTGCATCATGATAATTTTCCCCAGCTGATGAATTACTGCTTGCAAATACTATTCTTAAAGGGCTGGCATTTTTTTCTTTTCTTTTTTTTCATCATTTGGACTTACCATTATTTAATTACCATTCTATTGTTGAACATTTAGATTACTTGCAAAATTTTTTAATCTTATTAATATTATAGTACACTTCTGTAAAATATATACTCTCCACCTGCTACTTAGATATGACCTCCCTGAAAGCACAGACCTCTGTATCCCTAGTACCCAGAAGACTATCTGGACATAGTAGCTGCTTAATTTAAAAAAAAATTGATTGAATGAAAGGAGACTATTAAATGTTCAATTTCTCTTATTTTTTTTATTCTGATTCCCTGTGTACCCAGGAATCTCTAGTTATGATTTGGCTGTGCATATAAGTCTGGCTGTAATGAAAGTATTGGCTGTTTATGGCCATAGACAGGCATTCCTATTTCTGTCACAGTTATATTTGTCACTTTGTATTTAATAATAAATCTGTATTCTGATTTTTGTTGAAGCTTGGTTAGTTTTGTTTGCTTCTTAACAATGGAACTACCTTATTCATGCTGATAAAAATCCAATTTCTGAACCAGTAAGGCTGAGGGTTGGGCCTAGGTTGTTGTGAATGGCCAAGGTAATAGATGCTACCTTGTCAAGAGCCCTCTGAAGAGGACAGTCCTCTGGCCTTCACCAGGGAGAAACTCCTGCCAATACCACATTTTTCCGTTTGAATCCCTGTGATACCTGAAGTGACAGATGTTTGACTTTTTCAAATAATATTTTAACATATTTCAAGATGCAAAGGCATTGTGTCTGACTACTTTTTTCTTAAAAATATATTTCATTTCCACTCAGAAGTTAGTTTCCAAGAGAAGTAAGCATGTTCAAAGGCTTATGATAGTGGTCTAGAGAAGCTTTTAAAATAAATGTGCAGTATTTATATACTTTCTTTCAAAGAGCATTTTCATTTTATTTTCCTATGGTAATAAAAGCACATTATGAAGAAGTTTCACGTCAAGTTCACAAAAATTCCTAATTTTATTAGGGAAAGACTGATGGAAAAGCTGAGAGATACAGTTTGAAACACAAATTTCTGTGCTGGAAGCTTCTATTGACCTCAACCTCAATTGACCTTCTGTCAGTCTACTATGACCCTAAAAGTTGTAGAAATTTTTATATTCCACCTAGATCTTTTATGTTGCATTTTATGCCTAAACCGTTCCCCCCCTTCCCAGGGAAATCTCAGAAAAGCTGTGTCCCTGTTCATAAAACACAGTGATTGTTCACTTAGTTCCTAAAGAGTTCTATTTGGTTATGGGGTTTAATCCCATCTGTCCAGGGCTTAGGTTGGACAGGTCAGCTACTCAGGGTTAGGATATCTGTGTACCCTTTATCGGAGTATCCATCTCCGGCTTTCACCTCATTCTTGAAGGCAATATTCTGTCTGGTATGGCTTGTGTTGTAAAATGTTTCCCAAATTGTGTTATATGAAACACAAATCCTAGAAGAATCAGTGTGTAACTTGCCATGTAAAAAAGATTCCAGAGTTGAAGGCTTGGGAAATTCTCTTCCTTTTTTAGGAGATTTAGTTGTTTAGTATTTTCCAAACATATTTTACTGCTAGAACCTGTTTTCCCTCAGACATATTTAAGAAAAAAATGTTTTGTAGAACATACTTGGACAAATAATGGTTTATATCATTACTTTTTGTTGATTTTTGCTTATGAATTCATTTGACTTAAAGTTTCAGTTGCAGGTTTTTTAAAATTTGTTTTTATTTATTTTTTATTTTTTTAAGAGACAGGGTCTCACTCTATCACCCAGGCTGGAGTGCAGTGGCTCAATCATAGGTCACTGTAACCTTGAATTCCTGGGCTCAAGTAATCCTCCTGCCTCAGCCTCCCAAAGTGGTGGGATTACAGGCATGAGCCACTGTGTCTGGCCTCTGTTGCAGGCTTTAAGTTTTTCTTATATCCTTTTTTCTAAAATAGTTACTTTCCTAGTCTGAAATCCATACATTGTTTCAATGATGAATTGGTTATGTAGACTTGCCCACAATTCATCTAAAGGAAATAAATGTTAATTTTTTTTATTTTGAAGTGTGTCATAAGTGAGAATATAAAGTGTATCTGTACAATGTAAAGAAAAATAGTGAAACACCTAAGTATCTACCACAGAGGTGAAGCAGCAGAACTTCACCAGTATCCCAGAGCTCCCTGTGTGCCCTTCTCAAAGCGTCTCCTACCCGCCCCCTCCTCCCAGTGGCAACTATGTATATACTGTCTTTAATTTTATGATAAACGTTCCCTTGTTTTATATATAGTTTCACCACCTAGGAATGTATCTCATTCAGTCAATATTATTTTTTAGGTTTGTGTGCTTTTGAACTTTATATAAATGGAAACATAACAGTAGGTATTCTTCTGTGACTTGCTTTTTTTTCAAGATTATGTTTCTGAGATTCATCCATGTAGTGGTACATTGTTCATTTTCACCACTGTGCAGTTTCAGTTATATGAATATACCACAATATTTTTTATTCCACTTCTGTTGATGGTTTTGTATTGTTTCCTATTTTTTTGTCCATAGGAACAGTGCTCCAGTGAACATTGTTACACACTGTCTCCTATTCCACGTGTGCAGGAGTATTTTCACAGTGTATGCCTAGGAGTGGAATTGCTTGGTCATTGAGTGTGTGTGTGAGTAGCATCAAACTGTTCTCCAAAGCAGTTGGTCCAATTTATACCTTCACCAGCAGTGAATAGTTGTTCTTCTTCAACAAAACTAGACATTGACAGTCTTTTAGGTGTTTGCCAATCTAGAGCATGAAATAGTATCTCTTTGGGGTTTTAATTTTAATTTCCCTGATTATAGTTGTAGTTGAGCATCTTTCATTATGTTTATGGGCCATTTGTGTTTTCTGTGAAATTCCTATATGGGTTTTTTGCCCATTTTAAATTTTGTTTATGTTTTTCTTATTGATTCATAGGAATTCTTAGTGCATGTAAGATACATGTATATTATTTAGAACAGTACCTGAAACATAGGAAGAACTAAATAAGAATAGCTATTATTATTATAATACCATTGTTGTATATAATTGTTTTTATGTATTGCAAGTATCTTCTGCTAGTTTGTGGCTTATTTTTCATTCTATGATGATGATTTTTTAACTTAGTATTTTATTATGTAGAAATTAGGTTTCATACACAATCTTGAATACTCTACATATTAATAACCATGACATATTCATGGTGCATATGTTATATTTCATAACCCATAACTTTCAATCTTCATTACCATTTTTTGCTACTGCTGCTATTTCTTTCTTTTTTTAAACCCCAGGAAAAAGTTAACCCATTTAATCCCCTTTATATAATTTTATTTTCTGTGTTGAAGCCTAGTTGTGGATACATCTGTCTCTCCAAATGAACAGTTGCCTATAAGAGATCCAAATAAATCTTAAACTGTAATTTAGTTAGGTCTTTATGATGTTAAATAACAGGCTTAGTTGTTTGGAATATGTAACTTGCCGACCAAACTGTCAATGTATTACTTAGCTTAGCACTTCAAGATCCTAATTATCTTTTCATAGATTTTTCCACATACTGGAAGGGTGGCAAGAGGGACATGTTAGCAGTATAATTATAAAGATAACAACAGTGATGATAGGTAGCAGTGATAATGATAATAATAGTTTCTTCAGATTGACCACTTACCATAAGTCAGGTACTACCCTCAGTGCATTACATGTATTAACTCACAAAAATCCTTTTGATTGATTAAAAAAAAAAAAAAACCCATCAGCTTAGACAGCTGTAGTAACTTGTGTTAGATCACACAGCTAGCAGGAATGGAATTAGAGATTCAAACTCAGGCAGTCTAGTTGTAGAGTCTTAGAAATAAATTCATTGATATTTATCAACTTGGTATATGAAGAAATATTAATTCTGTTTTAATTTTAAGAGAATAATTCGCCTAAAACTCTGTTTTTTAAATGTGAGGGCGAGAATATGGGAAAACACATTTTCAGTGTGGTAGGTGGGATCTAGTACTTTTACAGTAGGAGCAAAACGTGGAGCTGGAGTTGCCTGCTGGATGCATGTAGTAGATCAGGCTTCCATTATGATCAGTTTTGAATCTCCCTGAGTGGATGATGGCCTGTGGAAGATTTCAGGAAATTCATAGCCTTTCATTCAATCCCCCACATGCCATATGCAAATATTTGGAGGGTGGTCACTGGAGAATGGTTTTAAAAATACCACAGAGGGCTCTAACTGGTTTTTGAGCTTGGATAGTTACTGTCCAGTTGAGATACAGCCATCCTAAAAGACAGCAACATAGGAAACCCTCATAACTATTTGGGAAATAATTAAACATATTTGGGATAGTGTCCACTTATTAGCTTTCGGTGAAAAGTATTTTCCTCCTTCAAATCTTTTTTTTTTCCAATGTAAAACATTTTCATTGGTTGATAAAGCAGTTTTCTTTAGATTGCTGTTACTGCATTAGCTGTAGGCTGCTTTCAGATAATAGTTTTTAGTCAGCTGTGATTTATTTCTTTAGTTATAGATTAAGACTTATGTGAATTAAGGTCAATGCATTTACTCTAAAAATTATGGGATTAAATGGCTAAGTGAAAAGAATGAAACACACTCTGGCCTGCTGTCCATTCAGTTTTGAGTAGAATTAGCACAGACTTAGAATGACCATGTATAGGAAAGATAGCACTGAGGTGACCTACTGTAGGGTACTATGCTGGTGACTCAGCTAGGGTGTGTATATTAGTGGAAAAGTTTTTAAAATTTTGCTATGGGATTTAATATTATGCTTTTTCCTCTCTTGCTTTCCCATCAAGGAAGGGCTTGGAAGGCAGCTCTTTTCCCTCCTTTGTATGGTCATAACAAGGGATTGCAAATTAATTAGCTGCATTCAAGGCATCACACAGACTGAATTCCATATTTGTCTTGGAGGGAAGTCCAGACTTGTGTCTGGGGTGAGTGCATCTGTCCTTTGTGAAACTGGGTACAACTTCCGTGTATTCATGGTGGGATCATCTTGTCGACAGCCAAGTGCCTTAAAAGATGCAAGTCCCTCAGAAGAAATGAGCCCCCCAGTTTGTTTTTAATGTTCCTTTCACAGCCCCCCTCCCCCAACACACACAATACACCAGAGAAATGTTGCACCTGCTTGCTACTTGGCAAGAGATTCTGTGAGGATTAATTGTAGACATTGTTTTCTATGTGGGTTGGGGACAGAAAATTGCTCTTTAACATTTCCCCAAGTCTCTGATAAGTACTGAAAACTTTGACAGTTAAATGTGGACTGTAAAAGAAACACATAAAGAAATATAGGGAAAACAAAAGTAAACCCATAGATTAGATCGTTAAAATGCATTGTTTTCTAAAGTAGTTTCTTTTATGATTTGACTTAAAGATGGCCTTGATTGTGGCAAAAAGAAACTTTGTTGATTTTTTTTTCTAACATCCTCATGACCTTTATGCTATGTTGACACTAAGCCCTTTTGTGTTTGATTTTCTTTTCTTCTGTATTATATACGTGTATCTTTTTCTTTTAAGCAAAGGTGTGGATTTTCTACTTGGCTGATCCCTGTGGGTGGTTAAGATCTGTTTTGTGGAGCAGGTCCAGCATTAGAGGCAGAGTAGGAGGGGTCCTGGGCTGGGAGCCTAATAGTGGCTCTACTTCTAAATGTGTGACCTTAGCCAAGGCTTGCCAACTTCCTGAGCCTTAGCTTTTTTTATCTTTAAAATAGGGATAATAATGCCTGTCCACCTACACATAGTTTGGGAGAGGCAGTACTGCCTACTGGTGAAGGGTCCTTGTTTTGGTTTTATAACACTGAGTAAGATGCACATCTTCTCTAAGCCCCAGTTTTTTCCTGCTGCAAAATGGCAGTAGCATTAAGTACCACTTCTTTGGGCTCATGTGAGGATCAAAATCAAGTGAGATGATGTATATAAAGTGTTAAGCATATTACCTGGCACATAATTAGTGTTTGGTTAATTATTGTGAATTGCATATTATAATTATTGTCTACTTTCCTGCTCCAGCAATTCATGTATTAATAAAACATGGACCACATCATTTCCAGGCTTAAAAATCTTTAAAATGGCTTCCTTATCATTTTGCAAGATTCCTTCCACATTCCTTGGCATCACATCATGGTCCTTCTCAATCTGATGCCTACTTTCCTGTCCAGTCTCATCTCTTGCCACTTTCTCTCTCCCTCCTTCCTACAACATTATTTATAATTCCCAGCTCTCCCATACTGTGAATGCCTTTTGGTATTTTCAACTCCATGATCCCTGTCATCATACTTATATTGTACTATTGTCATTTGTTTATGCGTCTGTCTTCCATGATTAGACTGGATCTTAAAGGCAGAGATTTTATGTCATTTAACTTTGTATTCTACTTATATGTGACACTGCCTGGCACATAGTAGTCATTCTTTAGATGTTTGTCAAATAAATAAATAAATGAGGGATTAAAGTTACTCCTGTGTGGTCACAGTGTATCATTAGTAATATTTGCAGTTCTTACTGTATTATACAACTATCTATAAGCCAGTTCTATAAATCCAATAATCATGTTACAGCTTAAAGGGAACTTAGCTATCTCATCCAACCCATTCATTTTTTTCAATGGAGAAGCTCAAATCAAAAGAGATTGAGTCACTTGGACAAGGGCACACAGCTACTAGTGGTAGCGTCAGGACTAACCCTGGCTGCCTGATCCTTTTGCCATGAATAGGCCGAACAAATTGAAATGTGTGCAAGATTTTTCATGTGATGATAGTTAAATCATTTATTTTAGCTTTGGGATAATTTTTTAAAACTTTATTATGGAAAAATTTAAATGTATGCAGAAGTAAAAGAGTGTAATGTATTCCCATGTACACATCACCAGTTTCAGCAGTGGTCATCCATGACCAGTCTTGTTTCATCTAAACCCACACCTACTGCCCTCTGTATTATATTGCAGTAAATCCTTGATGTTATATTATTTTATCTGGAAATATTAATCTTTTAGTATGTATTAGATATGTTTTTAATCTTATAAATATGTGTCTTTCTGGTATCCTGGGAAGTCATGATAATTCAAATGAAATAGTGAAGCCCCATTGAAGATACAACTGCAGACAACTGGCAGCCTCTCTTGCTGGCCGCCTGTCCCTGCGCTTTCTCCTCCCTCTAGGCAGCTGTTCCCTGGACCACCCCTTCCACTGAGTCCATCTCCCTGAACTTCCTTTTGTTCATATGCCCTGGAGAGAGTTGTGCTTTGTTATTTAAACTCTGCAAGATGGAGATGTAAGAAAGAAAAGATGGTGATGATATTAATAAGGAGAGTAGACACTAGTTAGTAAAAAGCAAGGTATTCTATTTATATATAAAGCTAAGTAGCTTTAAAAAAATTATCCATAAGAAACCTTTAAGATTTATTGGAATCTTTGTCATTTTTTTTCTCAAAATGACAGTATAAACTTATAATTGAATTATTACAAACACACATACAGTTACAGAAAAAAATAATAAGGCCATACTTGCCTCTGATTTTATTTAAGTAACAAAACATTCCAGATAGAGTTGAGATGCCTTGGTAATCCTTCCCTTTCCTCTCTCCCCAGAAATAACCATTATTCTGGATTTAGAATATTTATTGTTCCAGTACCTTTTATAAAACATTTTTACCTCTTTCGTTTGATCTTCACAACTCTTAAGGTATGTAGGGAACTATATAGAGTATTTATTTCACTTCTAAAAATGTACAACCCACCAAATTATCCCAATTTCACTTAATACAAAGCAATAAGGTGTGAAGTGCAATAGTATTTTATGATTTACAACATATCTCATTAGAGTCCTGAGGCGTCTTTATGAAAACTACACACCCTGCTGTGTTCCTCTGTTTAATGTAAGGTACTAGTAATTACCTTTAGAAAGTATAAACAGAGTAACAGGACTGGAAATAACCTCAGAAGGTTAAATAGTCTTAACTCCCTTATTTTAGCAAACCTGCCTTAAAACTAACTCACAGGTAAGTTTTCTGTTCATTTTCAAAGAAAATACTTGAGAAAGGAAGGTCTACCCTCTCTGAGTAATATTTTCTGGCATGACATATTGGTGAAGAAATCATGGAGATGTCTTGCTTTGCATTATCTTATAATGCTTTAAAAATTAAATAATAGAGTTTGCATATAATTAAAAATTTTTAAAGCAAGTTTCCACCTTAATTCCTCCTTATCAATTTTCCCAGCTATGTTTAGCAGTATTTTTTTGTCCCTTGGAAGGAGATATACTGTGTTCATCCTGTTTATTCAACTAACCCCCCCACCTTTTTAAAAAAGAACCAAATGTAATGCTGGTAAAAATTTCTGACTCAGTAATTTTAGAAAGAACTACCTCTTTCCGCAAAAGATGAGCCCACATACTAGGTCTTCCAAGTGAACCAGTAAATTTCCATGATGTCAGGAAACTGGGTGGAGTCTTTATGAATGCAAGTCCTACGGAATAGAGAATTTTTCGGGTCGTGTATAGGGAGAGTAGGATCAGGTTCTGAAACATCTGCATGTAGCCACAAAGCATTGGGGATTTCCCATTGGGTTAGTCTGGTGCTGGCTACAGTTTATGCTTATGATTTGGAATAACTACTGCAAGAAAAATGAGAGACACTTGCTCATAGGATCTCTGCCTTTTTATTAGAATGCCACATGGATAGCCCAGCCTTGATTTATAAACCAAGTTGGGATCATCACTATTTCTCTTCGCATTGCCTTCTAAATAGCTGTCACTAAATTTTAATTACCACCAAGCTTTTAGTTAATCTAGAGCTGAGCTACCTAAGTTTTAGTTTTTATTGGGCACTGTAGCCCACACTGATTTTTCCCTGTTCTGAAGTCCTGCTTATACCAGCAAGGCCCACTCAGGCCAATTGTTTATGCACTAATTGTTTATATGAGTTAGTCTTACCTTTTTCCAATAATATTATAGGATCTTATCATATTCATATCTCTTACTATTTGGGCCTCTTCCTACTAGCATAGTGCCTGGTACATTGGCAGGTAATAATCCTGTAATTATTTCATCAGCCTTACCTAAAGCCAGTGGGACTGTTAACTTAGTTGGTTTCTTCTGTTTTTTTTTTTTTTCCTTCTTTGGTTATCCTGAAAGCCTAAATATATCTTGCAAACACTAATAGGTTTATTGAATATCTTTTGTTTTCTATAATGAATAATACTGTATGTTTGGCTGCAACTTTTTTTGAGGGAACTTTTAAAAACTTAACCTTCAGTTTGGATGCTTGTGCCCTGGCTGGCAGGAATACCTTGGCAAAGGAACAGAAATCAGGCCCTGAAAGTGAAATCAGCCAAGGCTGGAAAAGAGGCTTTTCCTCTTTTCAAAAGATGATACCAGATCAAAATCCCAGCAGAATTTTTAATTGAACTTTAAAAGCAGATCCTAAAATTCATATGAAAATGTAAAAATTTTGGGGGGAATACAGGAAAAAGGGAAGGGGCTTGCCCAACTAGATGTCAAAATACAGACTGTCCTCAACAATTTTTTGACTTTACCATGGATGGGTTTATTGGGACATAACCTTATCGTAAGTTGAGGAGCTCCTCTCAATTTCTGCTGAATGCATATCATTTCTCACCATCATAAACTTGAAAAATCACAAGTTTGGGACTGTCTGCTGTGTTGCCAGCAGTAAATGCAATTTTGACTTAAACCACATTATTAGGATGTAGCTCAATCATAAGTCAAGGAGCGTCTGTATATTATACAGCTATGAAAATGGTTTGGTTTAGCTGTGACAATAAATGAATAAATAGATTAAAGGAACAGAATCTCAAAATGGACTGTTTATAGTGCAAAAGTTCTGTAGTTGCTCACACTCATACTTCTAAGTCTTAGTGCATATATTCTTTCCCTTATTTGTTAAAAATGTTCGCTACATTGTTAAGTTTGACTCTCTTTAGTTTTGTGAAATCTTGGGGTGGTTGTTTTCCACAGTTTTATAATGGAAAGAGATGAGACAAATACAATTTATTATAAAGAACTTGATGCTTTCAGGTACAATGTACTCAATAAAGGGAGGCTTATTCATTTAAAAGTAAAGGTCTGATGAGAGACCATGTAGTTAAGGGGTTCTGTAGGCTGTTGTAAGAGGCAGACCAGCTTCCATTTACTGGCTGTATGTCTTGGAACTGGTGACTTAACTAAGCTTCAGTTTCCTTTCTTGTAAATGGGAAATACCTACTTCATGCAATTGTTCAAAGATCTAAGAACATCATGTGTGTTAAACGTTTAGCACTGTACCTGACGTAGAAGTGTGTGATAGCAGTTACCTACAGTTATTATTTTCATTAAAAAGACCTTTAAAAACACTGTGAAGGGTTTCTGTTTTTAAATTCTCAGATATGTAGCAGTCATGAAGATTTCAGAAAGGCAACTTTATTGTCAAATCAGTTTCACGGTTTTCTCATGGAATTAATTCTTTTCAGCAAAATGGACTCAAAGTTTAAGAACTTTTGATTATGCAATGAAAGAGAATCAAAGGAAATCATTACTGGTTCCAGCTACCTTTTTCTTATTCTCTGTGAGAATTTGAGCAAGTTACTTGCTGCAGTGAAGTTCTTCATTTTTATAGAATATGGTAAAAGTAATTGCATTCGGTTTGAATTTCAGTGGGAGAGAATTGCGTTAGATGTAAGAACTTTCTGATTGTAAGGCTGCCAAGCAGATAAGAGGGACTCCTTTGTCACCACTAGGAGACTGAGCCAGAGGAACTTTTTCTTTTTGGCCTCCTGAGGCTATTTTAGGGCTCCTGGGAACCCATCTAGCTGCAGCTTAAACCTGGACTTCAACTCTTGACTCCCTGCTGATGACATCTTTGCCAGGCTTCTGGCTGCCGTCCAATATTGGTTAATCTTCCTGCTCATACAATAAAGCATTCTGATACTTTTTTCCCTATTTAGATAAGTGAATGAGGACAGCATAGGATAGACAATACATTTTTAAAATAATCTGAAATAATTGCGCATATTCCCAACAGAGATTTTTAAACTCCTTTTAAAAGCTTATAGAAAGAAGAAAGGCTTATAGAGTTGTTGGGGCAAGAGGGCAGTTTAGGTGGGTGGAGGGTTAACACAGCCTTTTTTCTGTTGGAAGGATAGACAAGTTAATCCTTTTAGGTTTCTTTAAAACCAGAAATTGTATTAACACAATCATTTAAGATTTACCAAGAATAAATAAGGTGATCATGTAAGAAAAGACCAGTAATTCTCTTGAGTTGCCTTTAGGAAGTTACAGATATATTTTTGGCTTTAGCTTTGTTTGACTGAGTCTGGTCATGAGGAGTGGGCTTGGTGGCTAGAGCAATAGCTGTGGACTGAGGCAGGGTTCACATCCCAGCCCTGCCACTTTCCGGTTGAAAGGCTGCTGGCAGGTAACTCAACCTCCCTGAGCCTCAGTTTTTCATTTCTGAGATGGAGAAATAGCACCTACCTCCTATGGTTGTTGCGAAGGTTAATGAGATAATACCTGCAGTACCCTCTAGCATAGAGAAGGTGCTTAGTAAATAGTAGCCGTGATGATAACAGTGACGATAATGACAACGATAAGGACACTGCTTAGTTGATTTTCAGAGATTCATTATCTAAGCTGGGAAGTTTTTTGTTGAAGAGTGAATTGGCTTTGTTCTAAAAAAGAAATTATATATGCTGGTTCAAATAAATAACAACATCTTAATGTCACATCTGAATAATAGAAAATCTTAGTCTGGACAACTGTTTCTATTTACACTTACATTTTCAACCTTTGAGTTATATGACAATATTTTTTGTTTGATCCCGTTGATTTATAGGAAAGTGCCAGTTTCTAATGTAATAGCTGTAGTTCTTGCTTGAGCTAAAACACACTCTGCTTTTTTCTTAAGTCGTATAAGTGGAAATTATTTAAATACTGGCATTGTGATATGATTTCAGCGACTTAAAATGGGCTGTGATATATTGTTCAAGTATAGTCTGAATCTCTTAAAGAGTAAATTTTTCACTAGAAAATTAGGCAAAAGACTCAAATCAGGCAGCTTACAAAAGAAGAAATAATTATTTGAAATATATAAAAATATGCTTACTTCATTGTAATCAAAGGAATGTACAAGCAAAACTAAGATGTTCTTTTTAACCTGTCAGATTGGCAAAGATTAAAAAGCTGGACTGTGCCCAGTGTTGGCTGTCTCATGTAATTAAGGATGGTCAATTGGTACTATCTCTGGAAAGCAATCTGGCAGTGCGTATCGAAATTTCAGTTGTGAATATTCTTTGACTCAGCAGTGGCACATCTGGAAGTATATAGTAAGAGAAAGAGAGCACAGTCTGTGATCCAGTATGTTTATTGTGGCATTGCTAAAAATTACCTCCTCCTTAATGGAAACCATCTAAAACATCTGTTAGTGGACATTGGTTTAAAACTATGGCACTATAGAAGGTGCAGTATGCCATGATGACTTAGTTTCAGAGGAACTTAAATTCAAATCTTGGCTCCACCATGTCTAGCTGTATGATCTTGGGGAAGTAACTTAATTTAGCTAAGTCTCACTTTCCTATTCTTTAAATAGGAATAATAATATTATAGCACACACTTTTAGGGTTAGCATTAGTATTAAGTGAGATGATACTCATAAAGCACAGTGTCGAGCACAGAACAACTCACTATATTTTAGAAAGTATTATCAGTATATGTTCCTTATAAAGCATGAAGTGGATCTATTTTTATTAATATCAAAGGAAAGGTGTCTGCAAGATTGTAATGGAGAAAGCAAATTACAGAACAGTTTATATGAGTCCATTTATATTAACACTGTATGTGTGTGTGTTTATAGATGCATTAAAGCTTTGGAAGGATGTAGCAATAGTTAACATTTAATGAGTACCTTATTTAGTTTCAGGCACTATTCTAAGGGCTTTAACACATATCTATTAGTCACTTTATTAAAATTAATTAATATGTTTTACATGCTTGGAACAATGCCTACACTTTGTAAAGCACTCAATAAACATTACTAAATAATTTTTATACGATATCTTTATCTCTATTTTGTAGATAAGGACACCTGAGAGATTTCACAGTTTGTAAGTGGCAGAGCCAGAATTTAAATCCAGGGAGTCTAACTCTAGTCTCTCACTCAACAGTTAAAACTGGGTATTATGGGAGGTAGGATTGTGAAGTCATTTGACTTTGCAATTGATAAACTTCTGGATATTGTCACATTTTTACATGAAACATTTTACTTTTGTATATAGGAAAAAATATTTCCAGTTTAAAATGGAAAAAGTGCATTTTTATATTTTAGAAATATTTTTTTCTTCTGTTATTGAATACTTCTGGCAAATTCTAGAGATCTGAATATATGTATACCTAGGTTTGCCCTCATGCTCAGGTGCCTTTGGCAGGGAGTGCTCATGACCCCATACCGTGTATAAGATTTCAAGAACCTTACCATGGGGCACGTGATTATAGACAGAGCTAGGGTTCTGAGCTAAATCTACATCACTTAATGAGGACCAACTTCTGCAATCAAAATTGAATTCAAATTCTGTGATTCTAACAATCTTACCCCTTGGTGAACTAAATTTTCAATCTTAGATCTGTAGTAGAGTCTAGAAAAATGCTAAACAGAATTGAACTCATAAGCTGATTTATGGGAGGGTTTGCCAGTGTACTTACTTGAATTACAGGATATCCTTGATGACAATGAACTATACAATTTACTTTTCATTCCATTTTAAGTTTTTTTCCTCTCCTATATTTGTTTTCCAAATAATCCAGAATTGTGTTCTAAAGATCATAAGTCAATAAATATGGTCCAGTTCAATGCTTAGGGTAATGAGCTATTCAGGCATTAATGGTAAAACTCATTAGTGCTTTAAAATTTTTTTCCTCCCTTCAAGTTTTGTGTATTCTGGTGTCTTAATAAAGTAGATACCTTCTGGATTTTCTCATGGTTGTAGAAGTCAAATGGCCTGTTTATTTAACACAGTATCTGCATCTGATGAGTCACATGGTATGTCTGCTTTTAGTTGGGAACAGTTTTCTTTGGTCCCTTGTGATGGTCAGAAGTCTCTAGGGAGAGTTTAAATGGCTCAAAATAACTAAAAGTAACTCATAGCTACTTCGGTATTAAAATTGTAAACTTGGTGATATCATGTTTTAATTTTAGTCTTATCTAATTTTTAACCCCCCAAAGGACTGCCACTTTTGGCTCTTAAGTTGTTAAATTAGTATGATCTTTTTCAGAGGGTGGTTTTCATTTGAAAAGGAACAGCAAACAAAATAACACAGTAACTTTAAAATTAGGAACTATAAAGCTAGGCATGGTAGCTCATGCCTGTAATCCCAGCACTTTGAGAGGGCGAGCTGGGAGGATCACTTGCGACTAGGAGTTCGAGACCAGTCTGGGCAACATAGTGAGATCCCTATTTCTACAAATAGAAAACTTAAAAAAAATTAGCAGGGTGTGGTGGCACACACCTGTAGTCCTACCAACTCAAGACGCTAAGGCAGGAGGATCGCTTGAGCCCAAGAGTTTGAGATTGCAGTGAGTTATGATCGCATCATTGCACTCCAGCCTGGGCAACAGAGTAAGACCCTGTCTCCAAAAATAAAAAATAAAACATATTGGTACTATTGAAAAATGCATGTCTCTATCGAAGCTCTTCAGTGATGTAGAAGCATAGAAGCTTTGAATGTTTTGAATGAATGGGAAAATTAAAATATGAGTTCCTATTTGAAATGAAAGTCCTGTGCTAAAAGGAAGTACAAGATTGGACTAAAAAAACTCTTTAAAATTCCCCTCATTAATCTTCTTGTTTGTCTTTAGTGTTGTTCCGTGACATCCAACACTTTTTGCTGTTCTTCATAATCTTCCACTAAACCAGAACAGAGAATTTGGTTTATAGGAGAAAATGCAAGTACAGTAGTACCTGAAAAACCACCTCTTTCTACTGAGCAGTGCAAGTCGATTCCCTTTTACTGCCCTCACCTCCAGCACCCTCCCAGGATCACTCTTAAATACTTTGTAATGATCATAAATATGATTGTTTTCTCATTATGGAAAATTTGGAAAATTCAAAAAGTGCTAAGGTATAAAAATCATCTATAATTTCACACTGTTCTCGTGCCATAATTTCCCCTCCCCTTTTTTTAATATAGTTGAGTTCATATTGTACTTGAAGATAGAACTTTGTATCCTGCTTATTTACTGAACATTATTTCTCATGTTGTTAAAATTTGGGGGGAAATTTTCTTCAGTGTTCTTGTCTATTTTAAATAATACTTTGATTAAACTTTATATATCTTTGCTGCAATTTTGATTATTTCCTTAGGATAGATTCCTGAAGTTGGAATTATGATGTATGTCAAAAGATAAAAAGTATATTTATGGTTCTTGATATAAAAGACCATATTCTCTTTTAGGAAGGGTTACATCCCTACCAGTTAACACAAACACAGATGGCACATGAGAAAAGCATCTGATGACAAACTGGACCCCATTAAGAGGGTGTTTTCCCCCTTAATTGTTGTTACTTTGATATAGGGAACATATTGCTTTATTTTAAAGTTTCCATGTCTTTGATTTACTAGTAAAATTGAATATTTTTCGTATGTTTTAAGCTATTTTATTATCAATTAGTGTTATTTATTTATTATTAGGGCCTTATTTTCTCCTTACAGCTTTAATATAAAGAAAACTATGTATGAGCTTACATATATTAGAAATATATATTTTTTAAATATATGCTTTTATGTATACTTATAATATACACTATTATTTTGCAGTGTTTTCCCCCAAATTACTATATTTTAATCTTGTTTGATATACAGTACATATATGTATATTCCAAACGTTTGCATAATAAAACCTATTTTTCATTGTGGTGATTTCTTTTTAAGATAGTACTTTGCTTTCCAAAGATCCAGTAGTTATTCATATGTATTTTCTTATAATTTTTTTTGATTTATGGAACTTTGTCAACATCTTAAAATTTTTTAGGTTAATTTTCTTTTTACTTTTCCCTCCTTTCCTTTCTGTCTTCCTTCCTTCCTTTTTTGATGTTCACCTTTTTGAACCGTTTGGAATTTATTTTGCCTTTTGAAGTGAAATGAACATCTGACTTAATTTTTTTTTGAAGTACATACATACCCACTTGTTCCAGTTCCATTAATTTAATAATTCTTCCCTCTCCCTAGGTTTTCTCATAAAAGGCCAACACTTTTTAAAATCAAGGTTATTCTTAATGTATTTTATGATTATCATTCTTCATCTCCTCCTTGCTACTTTTGTTAACAGGATTATTTTTCATTTCTAAATTTATATCTTTAAAATTAACATTTTAAAGCATAAATTTTAAACTCTAAATTTTACTGTTTATTTAAAAAATAATTTGTTTTAATTTTCACTGACCCATATTCATTGTAACAGAAGTGAAAAATATAGAAGAAAACTTATGATAGTGGGTTACTGGATGTGACTGGAAGCATGGCTCAGCTGGCAAGGAAAAGGGAAGGATAGATCCTTCTTTGTTCATCTCGTTCATCCAGACCCCCAGTTCAGCGCCATAGGTTAAATCTGGTGGCCCAGAATTCTTAGATCTGCAGTCCCCAAACCCTGCGGACTGGTATAGTTAGCAGCCTGTTAGGGACTGGCCTCAGAGCTCTGCCACCTACCCCCACAACTCTGTGGAAAAATTGTCTTCCATGAAACTTAGGAACCAGGCTGCACAGCACAGGGTGAGCTGCAGGCAAAGACTGAAGCTTCATCTGTATTTACAGCTGTATTCACGGCCTGAGCTCTGCCTCACACCACCCTCCACCCACCCCTACCTGTGGAAAAATTGTCTTCCATGAAACTGGTCCCTGGTGTCAAAAAGTTTAGGGACTGCTGCTCTAGATCACTAATCTCTCTCTCTCTCTCTCTCTCTCTCTCTCTCTCTCTCTCTCATACTCTCTAAAATTTTTCTAGGCTACTAATCTCACATTTACAAATTCTATAAATTTCTAGATATATAAATTTTATATATAAATTAAATATGAAAAAAGATATGTCAATATATATTTAAATAGGAATAAAATAAAGATATGTCAACTTATATATAAATTAATGTTTTTTCCCTGTTGTTTTTGTTGTTTTATTTTACCTCTGAATATTTCCTCCTTTACAAATAACTTTGAAATACTCACTTTGGTTCCCCCCATTCCCCATCTCCTTTCCCCTATACTATATGACCCCTTCTTGCAAGTGGTGACTTTTTTTCTCTTTTAGCCTAATGAAGGCAAGTATGTTTCTGTATTTGCTCATGTGTGCATCAGTAAATAGAAGTTCATTTAAAGTTCTTTTAGGGATGCCTCTACTATCTAAAAATTGGTGTTGATTTTTTTCCCATTGAGGCGCCAAATTATAAATATTTGAAGTTGTTTGGAATTTCAGCTAAGGTAGTTTATTTTTTTTTAAGTTAACTATGACTTGATAGATTCAGCTGAACATCTTTTGCAGACAAATCGAATGCATTACCAAATAGGAGTATAGCAATAGAACAATTTCAATTTTGTAAATATTATAAGAAGAGAAATATTCTTTCTGAATATTTTTGAGAAAAATAGGATGATACCTTACCTAAACATTAAGATGTATAAATAGGCCAGTTTTTAGATAAAATTACTGCTTTGGAATGTTTATCTCCTAGTTTAATTGTTTATATTTGGTTCATAAGCACTTTCCCTTCCCATTGCAAGTTAAAAAAAATACTCAGTTTCAGAGGGATTTTTGGTAATTATTTGGATCAACATACTTAGGTAGTCTACCATTAATGGCATTACTATAGCCAAATAAGCTTTTGGGAACTCAACCGTTGAACTATATTTTTGTCAGTAGGAAAAGTATCAATTTCTAAAACAATTTTGAAAATAAAAATGATAATGTTAGCTTCAGCACCACTGTGCCATCATCACCAAGCTTTATGACTCACAAAAAGAGCAAAGGACAAGTGTGTCTGTTTATGAAATTCGTTCCTCTGGGCCAGCGAACAGGGCAATACACCAAATGGAGAGGGCCGTGCTAACTAAAAACAAAAACAAAAGCACTTAATACCAAACACAGTAAAGAGGTTATAAGTAAATTGGCTGTGTTGCCTCATGAGAATCACTCTGTTTTGTGAGGGAAGTGGTTAGTTTTTTCTTCACTGAAATACTTGATTCTACCCAGAGTTCCACCCCCAAATCCCTGCTGACTTCTAGTAAGGCTTTTTATCAAGAGTTTCTTTTATTTTTTTTTTACTTGAAGTGTTTCTGTTTTGGAAACTGATACATACTTTTTGATACATATCTCTCCTCTGTCCATTAAGAGCAATCTAATTTGTCAAATCAAGTAGGTTTAAGACTAGGAGAGAGAGGGAATATCTATGAAAGACTACATTTACAAACTAATTTACTAGGAGCCCAAGGCAGGAGGGATGAGGAGGAAGGTTGAACAGAGAAGAGAACATTTTTATCATTTGATAAAAGCCAGGGGATATTTTAGAAATATTTTTCACTTATTTTATTTATTGATTTATCAAACACATGACATATCTCAACGCCAGGCACTGTTTGTAAGTCCTTTTACCAACACTAATTTTCATAATTCACATTAAGTCTTATAGTAACATAACAAGCACACACACAGGTTGGCCATTATTATCTTTATTTAGCAGGAGGCTGAAGAACAGAAAGTAAGTAATTTGCTTCATGTCACACGGGTAGTGAGTGGCTGGGCCAGAATTCAAGCCCAGGCAATCTGGCCTTTTGTCCTGTGCTCTGCTGCCATTGAAGCAGCTCAGCAGCCCTGTCGGGCTGGCATTCGTTATTTTAGAGTGGACCCTGAGGCGGGCTAAGTCACTCAGACAAGGATCAGCCTTAACCTTATTTTCTTTCCCCAAGTTAACTCTTCTTCTACTTTTTATCTTTATTGACGGTATCATCATTTACCCACTCATCCAAATCTGAAACGCAGAAGTCTTTCCAGCTGAGTGTCTGAGCCCTTTTTTCCATCTCTTTTCCTGTCTTAATTTGGGCCCTCATTATTCTGCACTATTCTGTAATCTCCAGTGGTAAAGGAACCAGGCAGGTAATAAAATGAGTGAAGGCTGGACGTGAGGAGTAGAAAGTTAGTGTCCTGGCAGACACGGTGTTGTACGGGCTACCCGGCTGTTCTGCCTCAGCTGTCTATTTCCAGGCAGGAATGTGAGCTCATTGTTGACAGATTGGATTTTTCAAGAGGAACCAGAAATCTGGACTTTTATGTGAAATCTTCCATTTTCTAAATGATAGCACAAGCCAAACGAAATATGGCTGCAGGCTAGCAGTTTGTAAGCCCTGAGTATTCATTATTGAGGCCTCCTAACCAGATTTACTGCCTTTAGTCTGATCTGTACTTTCAGCCTTTTGGCCACCTTCCCTGTGCTGGCATAATCTATCCCTAAGTGCAAATCAGATAGGATTTTAGAGCTGGTTAGGAGGATTAAATGCATTAAAACACGTAACATTCTTAGAAAAGTTCTTGGTACTTGCGTAAATACTCAATAAATGTTCTGCATTGGCTGTTATTCACTTAATTAAAACCCTTGAATGATTCCCATTTATGCTCAGGATAATTTTTTAACATGGCAAAAAAAACTTTCTATCTTTATTTTCTGCCATTCAACCAAATATGCTCAACCGATCTGTACACTCAGGTGTGTCAGTCTGTTTCATGCCTTGCAGCTCTTCCTCTCTGCTGAGTCCATCTGACTGGTGAACTCTTACTACAGCCCCTCCCCTCCAAGAGAAGTTCGGGCATCTCCTCCTCTATTAAACCTCTGACTACACTTCTCTTGAACTGATTTCACCCTACTTTGTGTCTTCATAAGATTGTGAACTCCCTAAGGGCAGAAACTGTTTTATCAATCTTCATGTTCTCAGTACTTCATACAGTGCTAGCACATAGTATCTATCTGCAATAAATGTTGGTTGAAAATAATACAACTAGTGAAAGGTAATTCTGGGACTTGAACTCTCACCTGACTATGAATTTCTTTTTTTTTTATTTCTGAATATTACAGGGGTACAAACACTTTGGTTACATGAATTACTTTTATACAGTTTGAGTCAAAGTTATAAGTGTGTCCATCACCCAGATAGTGTGCATTGTACCCGTTAGGTATGAATTTACCCATCTTCTCCTCCTGACTATGAATTTCTTGCTCTTAGGACTATACCTCAAAGAAGAAGGAGGCTATGACTGCTCTATCATTAGGGACCCAGCATATACAGTATCCAATCTGAGGACTTGTAGCCTAGGGCATTATGGTTGCAACTGATGATGAATTTAGGAGAATTTTTATACTGCAAGGCAATACAGTAGCATTAAGGATACTCTTTCCTCTGAAATATAGTATGTGAAAATGAAGGTGGAATCACCAGTAAAATAGTTTGTTTTATAGTCAGGTGAAGCAGTTCTGTTTTTCTTCTTTAGAAGTTTGATGGCAAATGGTTAGAGACACCACATCTATTTATAAATGGCCTGAGTGCCAGATTTGTTATCTCCTTTCCCCAGGCTTGATAAACTAAAGAATGTTGGACTTAACGATTGGTAGTGTCTCCATTAATGAATAGGGCAGTCTGGAGAAAACACACGTGAACAGGAAATTCAAGGGCACCTAGTGTTGTTTTTATCAGTCCAGGAATTTTAGACTTGCAAATTGTATCCTGTTCTTTTTCTGGTTAAGAAAGGTCTTTAATAAAAGACAAAGAATAGTTTTAAATCCATTAGAGGAATAAATTTGCAGTATAATAAGCGCTAGTCTAAATCATTCTTTGTAATAATTTGATCACTTCTTAGTTTTGTATAGCTTAAATTTTTAAAAGCCTATTTGTGTCTGATGAGAAGGAAATAATTTTTTGTTTTGTTTTTAAAGCTAATCTCTGAAAAGATACTATTTAATCATGACTAAGGGTAGAATTTTTGGCTTTTTCTGCAATGTATTTCTTAATAAGATTTGTTTCTAAAGGTTAATACCTTTACCAAATGATTATTTTTTAACCAAAATGAAATTATTATATATGAAATCCATGTATAATTTAAAGTCCATTACATTTGAGTTGAGTTATTCACCATCATTTACAGAATGCCTACTGTGGTGCTCAGCCCTTTGCGAGGTACCATAATGCTTTTATTACAAAGATGACAGAATTTTCTCTGGTTTTTTGTTTGTTTGTTTGTTTTTTTGTTTTTGAGACAGAGTGTTGCTTTGTTGCCCAGGCTAGAGTGAGTGCCATGGCGTCAGCCTAGCTCACAGCAACCTCAAACTCCTGGGCTTAAGCGATCCTACTGCCTCAGCCTCCCGAGTAGCTGGGACTACAGGCATGCGCCACCATGCCCGGCTAATTTTTTCTATATATATTTTAGTTGGCCAGCTAATTTGTTTCTATTTTTAGTAGAGATGGGGTCTCGCTCTTGCTCAGGCTGGTCTCGAACTCTTGACCTTGAGCGATCCACCCGCCTTGGCCTCCCAGAGTGCTAGGATTATAGGCGTGAGCCACCGTGCCCCGCCGTGATTGGTTTTTAAATAAGGCATACACGTATGTGTAACTAGAATGGAAAGAGCATAGTAATTACGATTAAATTATGTAGTATCTAAAAGTAAGTTTTCATTACTTGACATCCACTTCTGGATTTTGGAGTAAAACTCATTATATCTTCTTATGATGGAAGAAACCTTATCTTCTGTTTATACCTATTTATTTACTTATTTATTTATGTTTTGAGCTAGAGTCCCACTGTGTCACCGAGGCTGGAATGCAGTGACCTCATCACAGTTGACTGCAACCTCAAACTTCTAGGCTCAAGAGATCCTTCTGTCTCAGTCTCCCAAGTAGCTGGGACTACACGCACACAGCACAACACTGGCTAATTTTTCTATTTTTAGTAGAGACCGGGTCTCGCTGTTGCTTAGGCTGGTCTCCAGTTCCTATCCTCCCACCTCAGCCTCCCAAAGTACTAGGATTACAGCTGTGAACCACCACACCCAGCCCACACCTCTTTTATAAAGACCTCAGGTCTATAGATATTTATTTCAAATGACCTCATGTTTACTTCTGTACTAGTTTTGTCTTTTTTTAGAGACAAGGTCTTACTATTCACAGGTGCAAGCATAGCACACTATAACCTCGAACTCCTAGGCTTAAGCGAACCTCCCACCTTAGCCTTTGGAGGAGCTGAGACTACAGGCATGGGCCAGTATGCCCACCTCTGTTTCTATTCTGTGAATGCAGACAACTTTTCTTGTTTGGAATTGTTTTGAATTCCCTAATACTTTTGTATGTTTCACAAAAATTTTCTCTGAAGTTGTGCTCAGTAATATTTCTCAAAAGTTTTGCACACCTCTAAGCGCCCAATTTTCCTTCATTCTAGGAAAGCTCTGTTAGCAGCAGAGCTTAATATTGGCCATCTCTTCCAGCTCTTTCCAGTGGGCAGAGACACCAGGCGAGATAGCCATCAGTCTTGTTTCTTTTAGATTCCACCTTCTATTGCAGCTATTAAATATTTAAACATTTAAATTGAGTAACAGTGCTCTTTGTTTTGATGCCATGCTCACCAAGCAATCTTCTCAAAACAATCTTCTGATCCTAATTAAGGCTTCACATCTAGCTTGCTTATAAAGATAGAATGCATTTGCCACAAGATGCAAGTATCTGTTCCTTGTTACTCAATTTCTCATTGTGTAAATCAATAAGTTGCCATTTCTGTCTTGTGTATCATTCTTTTGTGAACTTTGTTAGGATGAAGTAGCTTCAAGAATTGATTGCCCTGAGGCACTGGCAGCTGAATGCCAGACCTTGGCCTTTGGCAGACCAAGCTGGGCAGCCTGTTGTACAAGGCCCCTCGTTGGCCAGTCACCTCCCTTCAGGGCCACACCCTGAGTTCATCATACCTCTTTCCCTTTGACTTCTACAAGCATTTCTCATGAACCACGTTAACTCTGTAAGTAATACGTTATTTCTTTGAGCTTTTTTCAAAAGGCATTATAAAAGGGTTTTTTGTTTTGTTACCATTCACTTTTTGAAAGGAATATATAAGGCTTTGGATGACTAGAGTTTGGACAAGTAGAGTCTTGACCTTTTTTCCTTCTCAGACCTGGAAAACCACTTTGAAAATTGTCTTATCGGCTACAGATCTTCTAGACATTTCCCTGTTCATTAGTACCTCCTTGCTAGAAGAAAGGCAACACAAATCAGAAAGCACCAAAATCCTTAGATGTTGGTCTTTGTTGGAGCTTTTAAGCCCCCCACCAAATGTTTGTTGAAAAAAGTAACAGGCATTTGTTACTAAAGAGTGTTTGAAGAGAAGTATCTATGAACTTAAATTTTATATGCCTAAAGAAGGTTCCCTAAATATTGCTGCAAGTTATATACCTATCTCCTTTTGAGGATTAGGATGAATGTTAGCATATTAAAGATGCTGGGAAGTCTTACAATAAGAAATTTGTTTACCTTTGTATCAATATAATCTGGGTTTCTAAAATTTACTTGAATTTCTTGACTTCCAGGCCATCTTCCCTTTCTCACTCACAAGTCCCAATTGACAAATATGATTTGGGAGATGTTTGCTATATACCATCCTTGTTCTACTTTTCCTTCTTTGACTTTTCTGCATCTGATCCTAAAATACAGAACATTATTTCTAAAAAGGGTTTTGCAGCATTGCCTTAGGTAGCAATCTAGTAAGGCCATAAATAATGCTTATTTGTATAAATTACGGAGTACAAGTAAACTTTTGTTACATGCATAGATTGTGTAGCGGTGAGGTCAGGGTTTTTAGGCTATCCATCACTCAGATAATGTACATTGTAGCCATTAAGTAATTTCTCATTGTCCACCTCCTCCCACCTCCTCACCCTTCTGAGTCTCCATTGTTTGTCATTCCACACTCCATATCCATGTGTACATGTTATTTAGTTCCCAATTATAAGTGACAGCATGTGATATTAGTCTTCCTGTGTCTGACTTGTTTCACTTAAGATAATGGCCTCTAGGAAGATCCATGTTGCTGCAAAAGACATGATTTGATTCTTTTTATTGCTGGGTAGTAGTCCATTGTGTATACATACCACATTTTCTTTATCCAGTCACCCACTAATGGATACTTAGGTTGATTCCATATCTATGCTATTGTGAATAGTGCTGTGATAAACATATGAGTGGGGCTATCTTTTTGATATAATGATTTATTTTCCTTTGGGTAGATACCTACTGATGGGATTGCTGGAATAGTAGTTCTATTTTTAGTTCTTTGAGAAATCTCCATACTGTTTTCCATAGAGGGTTGTAGTAATTTACATTCCCACCAAGGGAACAGTGTGTAAGAGTTCTCTTTTCTCCCATCCTTACCAACATCTTTTGTTTTTGTCTTTTTAATAATAGCCATTCTGACTGGTATAAGATGATATCTCAGTGTGGTTTTAATTTGCATTTCTCTGATGATTAGTGATGTTGAGCATTTTTCATATGCCTGTGGGCCATTTGTATGTCTTCTTTTGAAAAATGTCTACTCATGTCCTTTGCCCACTTTTTAATGAGATTATTTGTGGGTTTTCTGTTGAGTTGTTTGAGTTCTTTGTAAATTCTGGGTATTAATCCCCTGTTGAGTACATAGTTTACAGATATTTTCTCCCACCTGGAGGTTGTCTGTTCACTCAGTTGATTATTTCTTTTGCTGTGCAGAAGCTTTTTAGTTTAATTAAGTCCCATTTGTCTATTTTTGTTTTTGTTGCCTATGCTTTTGAGATCTTAGTCATGAATTCTTTGCTTAGACCAACATCCAGAAGAGTTTTCCCTAGGTTTTCTTCTAGGATTTTCATAATTTCAGGTCTTACATTTAAGTCTTTAATCCATATTCATTGTTTTTAAAAATAATATTCATTATTATTAAGACATTTAGCATATTAAAAACACACTAGTGCCTAAAATAGTATCTTACATTTGTATAAGCCATTGTGGCTTACACTCCTCTGTATTTCCTGTATATTGTCTCAGATGGCCTTAGACTAGGCTTGTATCTAGGTAGAGCAAATATTATAATCCCTGTCTGGGGGAGAAGTGACTTGAGTTCAGATTGTCCTGGTGATTTGAATAAAATCAGTTAGCAGCAGGGTTGGGATTATTAGATCTCTGAAATTCTGACTCCTAGGTTCAGTAATTTCTTTTTTCCACAGTTGCTTAGAACTGGTTGGCTATAGCCAACCTTTATAGACTACTTTACTTTTTGCTAATTCTTTCAACTCTTCCCCCTTCCCCCACTGGATAGGTTATCTCATTCATTCATTAATGCCTGCAGTGTGTCAGATGCAGTGCTGTTGTGGTGAATGTTTAAAGATGAATCAGGGAAAGTTCTTGCTGTGAGGTACTCCTAGTTTAATAGGATAGGCAAATGGAGCAATAAGCACCAGTACCTGAGTCATGTTGCTACAAATGTTAGAGAACACACATGAAAGAATGACAAATGTGATGTCTCTTCTGGTAGAGAATGTCTGAGAAATCATCACAGTAAGACTTCAGCTAAACTGGGCCAGAAAGGATTAGCAGGATTCCTGTAAGCAGAGATAGTGGAGGGTATAACTGGTTCAGGAATAGGTCACGCGAGGGCTTGGAGGCATGAAAGAGCCCTGTATGTTGGGAAAAGAGTGAGTGGTGAGGAAGAGCAGCAGGTAAGGCCAGAAAGACAAGGTGGAGTTGGAGTCCTGACTCCACAGTTCGCTAGCTGTGCCTCAGTTCCCTACTTTACAGGGCTGGTGTCAGGATGAAATATAGTCATGCTTGGGAAGTGCCACTATCTTAAGTCCCTAGAAGGAAAAAAAAGGAGAAATCAATGAATAAAATATCATAAAGTTCCTGATACATACTCTCTCTCAGTGTATGTGAGTTGTTGTTGATCTTGCTAAGCTAATTTCATTTGCTGTAGGTAATAAGGAGCCATGGTTGATTTTAGACAAGTGACATGATCAGCTTCTTGTTATGAAAAGATTTAAAGTAGTCAGCAGAGGAACAATTTTGTAATGTCAAACAACAGATTCAGTTTTAGACATAATGAGTTTGAGGCTCAAGCAGTACATTGAGGTGTAAACTCAGTAAGACAACAGTGGAATTGTGACTTAGTTAAATTGTTTACTTTCAAACTATCCTTGACTTGCTTGACATTGAAGAACAAGAAAGGTATTTTGGTTCATTCTGTCATCCCTGGAATCTAGTCTAGTTCAGGTCTATACATCTAGGGGTCAGTATCTTCATGTCCAAAGTGGGTGTTGGGTGTTGGTGGAAGTTTTGGGGGAGTACTTTTCAGCTAAGAATGCAACTTTGAATGGTCACTATTAGCAAGCTGGGTTATCTTTGGAGTGGTCTGTTGTGATCCTCACCTACATAAGCAAAAGCCTCTTTAATGTATGAATTGTTCTAGCCTTTTTAGTCCAGATGTGGCTGTGGTAGGCAAGTCTGTTAGGGTCACTGCCCACATCCATATCAGCCACCAGAGTTCAGTGTATCCCCCTGTGAAGCAACCATTTTGCTATACTCCTTATCTATCTGTCCAGATTATCTTCCTCAAACCAGAACTTTGTTTGGCTGGCCCTGTGGTTTTTAAAAGTTGGCACATGAATGCCTTTAAACAGACATACACTATCCAATTAAGGCCCCCAGACTTCCCTATTGTTACCCAGCTTGATTCATACATTTGTGTTTCCTGCCAGAGTCCTGTAGTCATTTGAATTTCATTTGAAAATGAAATGAAACTCACATTCTGGAGAAGTATACTACTCCTTGTTGTAGCGTTATCTGGAATGACACAGAATTCAGAATGAAATGGGACAGCTATGGACCCCGTCCAAAAGGGCCTGTTTCTAAAAGTAGTTTTCCCCTAAAACACATACCTATGAGAATTGCTTTAGACTGACGTTTGTGTAAACATTTGATACAACACTTCATGTTTCATAGAATTTATATGGCAGAAGCTAGTTCTTACATTAACTCTTAGGAGACTGACATTTTGTCAGGGATGAATTAGCAATATCTTATGGATTTTATTTAGTAATCAATAAAAAAATAGATCGAACTTTTCTTGTTTTGAATGCTTGTTCAGCATGACCTTTTATATATAAATGTATTATGTTTGGACTGCTACTGGCACTTGTTTACTGTAATTCACCCCTGTTTTTGCCAGTACAATATTAATTTCTCTTGTTTTGGGAATAGTGCATCTTTTTCTTTCTTTCCTAGCTTTGTATTATTTATAATATGAAAGACTTGGATGTGTGAACTGTTAGGGTAGAATCTTTCTTAGCAAAAATTAAACATGTCCAGAGTTTGTTATAAAAGGTAGACAGTTTTTTTCTACTGAATAATTTGTTTTTATATGTTGTTTCAGTTTCTGTTACTATGGCAATGACGGCAGGGACTACAACAACCTTTCCTATGAGCAACCATACCCGAGAGAGAGTGACTGTAGCCAAGCTCACATTGGAGAATTTTTATAGCAACCTAATTTTACAGCATGAAGAGAGAGAAACCAGGTATAGTAAAGGCTAGTCAAAATTTTGTTTAGTTAAACAAGCTGTTATGTTGTAAGTGGAGTGTAAACCTGTTTTCCATTAATAATATGAATATTGTAGATCTTTGCATGCTGTTTTTAAGTTTCCTGTACTGACACTGTACCTAGTTACTTGTTTTATTTTCAGAGTAGTTTTCCTGAGTTACCCCAAGTCTTATATCACATGTTAATTGATATTTTACATCTTTTCCAACCACAAAATTGTGATATATCTTTATACTTTCTTTTAGAGGGATGCTTTATGACTTTAGTCTAAAAACATTTACAGTGTTATGTGTGTATCAGTGGGAGTAGAAGAATAAAAAAAGAATGACATGTTGTTTTGCATTCAGGAAACTTATCGTAAGAGAGATAATGTGCATAAATATTATAGGAAAGACTGAAAAATATCACTAAGAGAAGGACAAAGAAGGGAAAGATTGCTTTTGACTAAGGCAACTGGGAAAGCTCCATAAATAGGGGTGGCATTTAAACAGGGCTCTAAAGGAAGAGTCCTATTTATACATGCATAAAAGGGAGGAGAAAAGAGGTAAAAGAGCAGGAGGAAGGATATTAGAGATAGAAGAAATCACCTTCAGGTCAGGCAATGTCCAATTTAGCTCAAGCACAGGATGTGCTAGATTTTAACATCCTAGGAGCCTTGGATTCTTTGTTAATGTAGCTATTTTCATGGTAGTGGAGAGCCTTGAATATTTTTGAGCAGAAGAATTAAATGATGACAAGTGTTTCTGTGGAAGAGAACTTTCATTGTGATGGGTAGAATGGTTTGGGGGCAGGGTGGGAAATTAGAGACAGAAAAGACTAGTTATGTAGTCCAGGCAAATGAAAAGGCAGCTTGAATTTGGATTGTGATGACAACAATAGAGAAGAACTGAGAAGTGAGGAAGATTGACAAAATAGGGCAACTGGCCACTTATGAAATATGAGACAAATAAATCAAAATTGGCCCTGAAATTTTATGCCTGGGCAAACTGAGAGTGGTACAATTTAGTGAAATAGGGCTAGAGAAGAAGACTCAGGTTTGGAACTTCATTTTGGACGGGTTTAACTGCAGATTAGACACAGCTGAGGAGAGAATTAGTGAACTAGAAAATAAAATTTAAGTAATTATTCAGAAATCAACTTAGAGTGTGGGAATATATGAAGGAAAGGAGAAGGAAAGTGATCACCAATAGCAGATCTAAATGGTAAATAGGTGGATAAATCTCAACAAAAATTGTGTAAAACAACAAAAATAATAATACCTTATGAAATTTTAAAAATAGAATTAAAATATTTTCCAGCAGCAGAATATAAGTCAGGAGAGAAGTAACTGGAATTAAAATGTGCTTAAAGATCTTTGTAGACAAGGGGTAAAGAGCAATTAACTTAAGACTTTGACAAATTAGGTATATATGTTGTAATTTCTAGGGTAACCACTGAAAGAATAAACATAGAGTTGGTAACTTCCAAACTAGTAGAAGGAAAAATACAAAATGAGAAAGAAATCAAGTTCAGAAGAAGGCAAGGGAAAAAGAAAAGCTGAAATACCAAAAACTGAAAAATTGAAATGCAAAAATAGAAAGCACAAAATGAGTTAGAAATAAATCCACATATGTCAGTAACTACATTAATTATAAATGTCATTAAGTCTCCAGAAGTGATTAGATCATGAGAGGGTGAATAAAGTAGAATAGAACCAAGGAAAGACCTATGTTGTCTTCAAAAAGCAGGCTCTTTAAAAATTCCTCAGAATTTTGAGGGTTCATAGTCTTTTCTTGCTGAAACCTTGAGATAATTCAGTTTTGCCCTCTATTTCCAGACAAAGGAAAGTAAGAATAAAATTATCTGCTGTTATTAAGGGGGAAAAAAAGCAGTCTCAGCTTGGTGCCATGAAAGTCAAATTAAACAGCTCTTATTTTCTAAAAGTTTATACATGTGTGATGTATTTTTAAGGCTTACCTAATTGGATAAATGCATAAGCCTAATAAAGTATTAATCAAGGCAAAGTGCAAGAGCATTTTAAGAGGAAAACTATTTTTAAAAAAGGTATAGGAGAAATCATGGATCTTCCTGTTTCCATATGGTAGAAATGGATAAATGTTACTGTATCTCTTCCCAGAATGAGGGATGGTTTCATGAATTGTTAGTCTTGGCAAGGATTGAGGGAAGGGGGCAGTGGAGATTTGGGAGAAGAATAAAGTTGTTTGTGTATTGGTAGTTCCTCCTAGAATAATGATCTCTTACTCTCTGGATGCCTTCTGCAGAGAAGAAAACTGGAAGTCATTCAGCAGGCAGCTTTGAAGTGCCTAAGGGTACATTGATGTTATGAGCTTATTCCATGCTAAGGGTTGGAGGTGTAAACAAAAGATGAAAATCAGTGTGATAAACACCCAGGTGCCTATGACAAGAGCTGAGGAAGTGTGTGGGTGGGACAATATGTTATTAGGTCTCATCCTCACCATTAGGGTGCTCATTTATGCACAAGCTTGAGATATTTTTGTTAGAAATTTTCCATAAGAAAGAAATATAAGTGATCTTACTAATGGTTTAGATACTGAAAAATGTGTATGATGGTTTCAGTCCTCAACCCTTTTGATTAAATGCTGAAAAATTAGTGTTATTCTGACACACTCCAAAAATAATTAGGAGGCATTCTCCCAGGTTTTATATTTAGGAAAAACCAATACAATAGATATAAAATACTAATATTCACTTGGAAAGGAGTTATAAAATATGTTCCACAACCATCTCTCTAGTTTTGGTGACTTCAGCCACCTTGCCCACCCCCACCCCACCAAATGCTTAGCTTAAGTAACTTTAAGGGTGCCATTTAAAAAAAAAAAAAAAAGAATAACTGAACTTGACTGTATCTAGAAAAGCAAATGTTCTGGGAGTCAGTGGGGTTTTTAAAATATGTATATATGACTTTCCAATTTTCAAAGAATTTTAATAGAATAAAATAAAAGATGTTCAGTTGTATTAAACATATTTCCTTGATTAATCAGGAAAATCAAGCTTAAGAGGACTTAGACAAGCTCATTTAGCCAATAAATGTTAGAGCCAGGAGATACAAACACAGGCATATCCACCTTAAAAATTTATGCTTTTAGTCACTATAGTTATCTTTTTATACTTCTAGTATAAACATTGAGAAATATTAGTGATTTTGGTGGATTGAACATTAGATAATGGAGTTTTCCATATTAGAACATTAGTTATCTTTACTATTAACCATTTAGGCAGGAGAGTGAAGTAAGCTTTAGAAGTAAATTATTCATTTGGCCAATATGAGAAAGTGAAATCTGGGTTTATATTTTTAAGAAAGAAAACTATTAGTGATTATTTTGATCCAACTCGAATTTTTTTTTAGCATAGCAAACTGAAGTGGTTAACTCGAATAAATAAATGTATATTTCTTAAATGGAAATAGAAATGTATTTAAAATTTAAATTATTTTTTCCTTTGAAAAGGCAAAAGAAATTAGAAGTGGCCATGGAAGAAGAAGGATTAGCAGATGAAGAGGTAATGTAATTACTTATAATGACTGTACTGTAGTGACTTTTTCAGTTATTGATATCAGATGATTTTATAACTTAGATAATGTGAATTTTATCATTTGAATATGGGCTTCTTACTTTATTGCTATCATGGATATCTTTAGAAGGAAGTAGTTTTTTTTTTATTCTAAGAACATATATTTAGTGAAAATTACAGTATTCTAGGTTTGTGGAACAAGAACAGCAGGCTCTAGGAGTAATCAATCAATTGCCAACTCTTTTCAAATTTTTTTCTAAATATTCTTTTAAAACTATCTACTTTTCTAGTTCAGTGCTACTACCCTAGTTTAAACTACCATATATTTCAGCTGAAGAATAACTGTCCCCAACGGGTGTCTCTACTTCCTACCCCCAGTTTTTCTACATCCTGCAACCAGAGTAATCTGTCTAGAAAGAGGTTTGATCACATCACTCTTTTGCTTAATAACCCTTCACTGGCTCCCAAGTGCTCTTGGGCAAGGGCAAACTTGTTCACACTGGTCTATAAGAACCTTCACCAGCTGGCCTCTGCTTATCTCTCTAGCCTCATCTCTTGTCACCCACCCTGCTGCCTACGCTGACCTACGTAAATTACTTTAATTTCCCCCTCTCTCGTCTGTGACCTTTTCACATGCTGTGTCTGCTACTTGGAACTCTTCCTTGCTCCTGCCCAATTCCCATTCTTCTTCAAGAAGCTTTAGGTATTACTTCCACTTAGAAATCCTCCTGAAGCTCTCAAGGAACTTCTCCTGCATTCTATTATCCATAACACCATTCCTGTCCCTTTGGTAGCCTTAAAATACCATCTTTCCAAAGACTAGAAACTCCACGATGTCTTATTCAACATTACATCTCCAGAACTGGCAGAGAGCTAGAATAAATACTTGGTAAATAAATGAACAATGGATTTTGCCTTCAAGTAGTTTATAGATTAGAAGGAGAGATTGTGTGTGTGCATGTGAATGTGCGTGCATATGTATGTATGTATGTATGTGTGTATGTAAAAATATGTATACATGATAGAATGTGGCAAACTTTGAAAATATAGACAAGATTTTTCCCCCCTAATTCAGGGAATCAGAAAAGGTTTTATCAGAAAAGGAAGAGGAAAGAATTGATTTGAATTATAAAGAACTGTTAGAATTTACAGTAGAGATAAGAGGTATATACAAAATAATGAATATATATACAGAATAATGGGTAATTACATTTGAGCTATAAAGGGAGCAGTAAAGGAAATAGCAAGGTAAATTGACAGCACACAGTGGAAAACTTGGTTTAGAATAGTTTACTAAGGAAGGTATACTTTATTTTCTGGGCAATAGAGAGCCACAACGTAGATTAATTAGTTTAACAGTTTCAATGATCAGAAAAGAGTTTCTACATTTAAAAAGTAGACTGTCAAATGATGACTTGCAATCAAACCCTTATCTAACCTTCCATGCACCTTTCCTAGGACTGTACCTGTATCCTTAGAGTTGCAATGTTTAAATCAAATAGAATATTTTGTGATTTATACTAAAGTTGGTTACTTTGTTAATCACTTGACTCAATTCAGAAAACTAAAGTATTCTTACATCTAAAATTATTTATTATTATGTAAATGAAATTACCATAATAAATTTTTTAAAAGTTCATTTCACTTACATTCTTTAAATTTTAGTGAGAAAGGTAATGATTTAAATCTATATTCTGATCTCTAGAGAAAAAATAAGACTGAGTACATCTTTCCTCATTTTTTATTAGTATAACTTTCTTATAATTAATAGCCATGTAATTATCATATTAATATATATTATACATCATTATATTGACAAATCTTAAACATAAGATCTTAATTTGAAGTGTAGGGGATGCCCCAGGTCCAAGTAGGTAACATAAGTGAGGGAAGTTGGCCAGGTTGGTTTCATGATGTCATCTTGGGTTGTATTCTTTTGATCCAGATGCACTCTGTTTACATATGCAACCTATAAGAATACTTTTCTTACTTCCACAAAGATACAGATTCTTATTTTTCCTGTTTCTAAAATATTTGATCCACGCAGCTTATCTGTTGATAAGGACATACGGTTTTGCATATTACTGTAAGAAAACAAGAGCCTCAGCCCACTTAGACATGTTTCCTGGTGACCGGCATCAATGCTGGAGTCTGACAAATTAGGAAATAGTGGCCCACCTAAAGGCGATTGCCACTGTTGGGCTAATGTGGCCAAGTTCCTGTTTTTCAAGAGAAGGTGGATATCCAGACTTTTATTCAGAATCACCTGCTTTTTAAAATATCAGCAAGTAATTAAAATGTTTTAAAAACAACTTGCAGTCCAAATCAAATATGTCTGTAGGTTGAATACAGTTTTTAGCTTCCCGTTTACAGTCTCTGGTCTGCATCAGCAAATACTAACTACATTTATGGCTATTTTCTTTAACTTTTCCAAATAACTTGTAGAAAATGTGAGATGATTTTGCCCATAAAAATAGTCAGTGGCTCATAACATCTATTTATAAAACTTCTAAATTTTTTCTGTAAAGATATTTTTAATCCCACAAATGTTTATTATTAGGCCCCACACTACGTCTGGATTATGTCAAATTCTATAAAGTAAACAAATTCTCTCAGCCTTAATATAAAATATGTTAGAACTATCTTTATGTGGGGTGGAGTTTTTTAACTAAAATTGTTTCATACAAACAAAATAGATGAAGTTGGTAGCTGAGCCCTTCCATATCTCAAAACTTTGTCTACTCTGTCTTTATAAAAACTGGGCACCCTACAGATTGAGAGTTTGAAGAACACCCATATAAAAAGGAATGGAAAAAGGAAGAAAACAATTTCTAGTTTCATCACACTTAAGAAAATCCCATCAAACATGGAATATTATTTGTTCTAATGGAAAACCAAAATAGGCAAGTTCAAACTACAAAAAGAGAGCCATGAAATGTGAAGCCTGTCCACAGATTTCTCTTGTCTTCTTTGGAGAAGGAAAGAATGTGATTACCACAAAGATGTTGTTTGTCTTTCAATGCTACTTAATCTGTACAAGTTGTGAGCAGATATATCAACATGCTTTTTCATGAATTTTCTAAAAAAAATGTGAACTTGCTTCAGTTACCTCTGGGACCACAGCGCTGATGACTACAATCATGGAATAGATTTTTTAAAAGTAATGTAACAATGTTATAGGTGATTTCTCATTTTTGTAGAATTATGTGTTCCATACGCTTGTGATTCTCCCTGTCTGCTATGAAATGGCAGTGCCCCAAACTACATAAACATTGTTTACTTTCTGCATTATACAACCCATTGGACAAGTAAAGAAACTGTAATGAGGTCATCTTTTCCATTCAGATTAGACAGGTTTCTGCAACTGTACCAAACTGTGCTCTGTTTTATAAGCCATAAAGGGAGAGACTTAATTTCAAATTCTTATATTTATTCATTTATATAATAATAATAAAAAATAAAAAATAAAACAAAAAAACCTCTTCACGGCTTTGAAGGACTATAGTGCCACCAAGTGGCCTTTTAAAAATTAGTCTTTTTTTTTTTTTTTTTTGAGACAGACTCTCACTCTGTTCCCTGGGCTAGAGTGCCATGGCATCAAGCTCACAGCAACCTCAAACTCCTGGGCTTAAGCAATCCTTCTGCCTCAGCCTCCCGAGTAGCTGGGACTACAAGCATGTGCCACCATGCCTGGCTAATTTTTTTCCATATATATTTTTAGCTGTCCAGCTAATTTCTTTCTATTTTTAGTAGAGGCAGGATCTCACTCTTGTTCAGGCTGGTCTCGAACTCCTGACCTTGAGTGATCCTCCTACCTCAGCCTCCCAGAGTGCTAGGATTACAGGCATAAAAATTACAGTCTTAAAATGTGAAATAAGCTTTTGGGGGCTATCTTTTCCTTTACTTATAATTCAGTTTTTTTACTTGTACTTTTTAATTATTCAAAAGGTATTTTTGAACACCTATTACATGCAAAAAAGGGAATTTTTCATTGTATTTATGTAGAAAGAAGCAAAAAATAGTCTTCAGTATTGCTTTAGGATCCATCTTTGTTTTTGTAATTATCTAAGTATATTTTTAGCTTCTTTAAACTGATCTTTAAACGATGAAAATCAGCCATGAAAATCCCATGATTAGGGAAGTCTATTTTTTATTTTATTTTATTTTTTTTATAAAGAAAAGAAGTTTATTTGACTCATGGTTCTTCAGGCTGGGAAGTACAAGAAGCATGGTGCCAGCATCTGCTTGGCTTCTGGTGAGGGCTTTTGTGCTGCATCATAACATGATGGAAGGTCAAAGGGGAAGAGGACATGTACAGCAGGGCAAAACCTGCCTCATAACAACCCACCCTCATGGGAACTAATCATTCCCACAAGAGCTAATCCAGTCTAATAGGAGCAAGAACTCACTCACTACCACGATAGTGGCACCAAGCCATTCATGAGAATCCACCCCCACGACCCAAACACATGCCACTATGCTCCACCTCCCAAAACTGCCGCAGGGTGATTGAATTTCACCATGAGTTTTGGTGAGGACAAACCATATCCAAACCATAAGTAATACCTAAGCCCAGAAATAAAAAATGTTTGATGAAAAGCAAGGCATATTCAAGATGGAAGCGTATTACTATTTAAAATATTAATTTAGCTAAAAGGGAAGTCTATTTTTTAAATTATTACATAACCACTAGATCTGGATAGTTTTAGGTAAATAGAATAATGATTGTTATATCTTCATCATAGTTACTTAATTTCTTTTATTGCCTCACTTCTTACCAAGAAAAAAAATCCATGGTTGCCTACTTATTTTTTCCATAGTACCATTGTATTTTATAATCAATATCACATGTGAAAAAGACAATAGGCAAAGCATTTAAACTTGTGTGCTTGACTTTTATCTTCATACTGCCCTAATTTCCACCATTGATATACCTGAGTGTGCTTAGCTATTTGAATTAAAGATATAATTTCTTGATTTCATCCTTTTAGATTAATTTTGTTGGAAGTGTCAGAATTCCATTGCATTGATTATATGTATTTACATAATTACATTATTACATTATTAATAGTTCATCTAACCCTTTTTAAAACAGATATACACAGGAGTAGGGAGGGACTATTCAATGGTTGTCCCTTGAGCTGCATTTAGAAGCAATGTCTCTGAGCTGTTACGGTCATTTTTGACTTATCTCTTCCTCAAAACTGAACAACTGAAAGTTTGATAGGATTTAGTTGAAGATGAACAGGTAATTTTTTCACTGATTTTGTTTATTTCCCCACTCTGTTTTACCTCTACAAGGAGCTAACTGTGTCAAAAAACAGACTTCGTCTGGTGAGGGGAAAAAATGAGATTTAGAACAATGAAATAAATGCCTGTTCCAAATGTAACCTTCAGGTGTTTCATAATGTTGCTTATGGATGGTAGTTATTTTTTGTGATCTTTGTAGAATCGATTATGAAATTACTGACTTGGATATCTTAATGACTTCTTGTGATTTTTTTTTTGTTGCAATTTCATATTTTCAGGAAGTTGTGTACCAAGTCTCAAGCAGTTTATCAAAATTTGTCCAAGAATAAATTTTACCATAAGTAAATCTCTATGGAAACACTTTGTTATTTTGTTGTCACAAGTCTTAGTAGTTGTGATAGAGCAACCTTGTAAGTTAGAGAATTGAAACAAAGTAGATTTTCTGATAATAAAAATCAGTATCAGAATACTATTAGTATTTCCTAAAGTTTAATTTCTATTTATGGAATTAAGTTAGCATAGATAAGAAAGAATAAATTTAGTATATATAAATATGATAGACTAGGTAAGATGAAATATTTAATGGAGTCCACTTCAAGAGTAAAGATTTATCACTTGGTAAAAATAAAAAGTTTCCTTTAAATTGCTGTACTCTTTCCATGCTTAATAAATATTTGGCTTTGGTAAATAAATTATAGCACTAGTATGTACTGTTTAAGATACCTTACCTCTCTTTTTATGTGGATCATCTTTTAATACTGTAAGCTCCTTTGAAACAATCTGATTATAAAATCATGCTTTTAAATTGTCTTTTTTTAATAGAAAAAGTTACGCCGATCACAACATGCTCGCAAAGAAACAGAGTTCTTACGGCTCAAGAGGACCAGACTTGGCTTGGATGACTTTGAGTCTCTGAAAGTTATAGGAAGAGGAGCTTTTGGAGAGGTGCGCTGCTTTCTTAAAGTCACTGCTGCTGAAAATATATTATCTTAAGATAGTTTAAAATATGTATTAAAATAAAATTCCTGAAATAACAACACTGGCAAATTCCTGCTTTCTTTAAGGGAACATGCTTTGCACTTATGAATAAATAGCAGTGATTGTTTAACACTTATAATACTTATTTTTTTAACTTCTCAGCCTTTTGGCTAAGATGAAGTGTAGCATAATAGTTATTTTTATATTCTAGGTGCGGCTGGTCCAGAAGAAAGATACAGGCCATATCTATGCAATGAAGATATTGAGAAAGGCTGATATGCTTGAAAAAGAGCAGGTACGGGTTCTTCAACACATATAACATGACGGAACATCCACTTACTAGGCGTTAGAGTAAGCGTTTATACTGGAATTTTTAAAAAGACATTTATACACCTTACTACATAATCTGTTAATTTTTTAATAGTCTGTTGTAGTGTTTCTCAATTCTTATATTTCAAATTTCTTCCAAATTCATAATCTGTGTATTAATCTGCTCAGACTGCCAAAACACAATACCACAGGCTAGGTAGCTTAAACAACAGAAGTGTGCTTTCTCACAGTTCTGGAGGCTGGAAGTCAAAGATGAAGGTTCTGGCAGGTTTTGGTTTCTGGTGAGGCCTCTCTTCCTGGCTTGCAGATGGCCACCTTCTCACTAAGTCCTCTGCAGCCTTTCCTTGGTGCATGTGGGGAGGAGTGAAGGAGAGCATGCATGCTCTCGTGAGAAGTCCCTGGTGTCTCTTCTTGTAAGGACACTAATTCCATCCTTATTACCTCATTTAACCTTGACTGCTTCCTTTGAGGCCCCATCTGCAAATACAGTCACATTGGGTGTTAGGACTTCACCATATGAATTTTGGGGAGACACAAACATTAAGTCCGGAACAAAATACCTTCTGAAATACTTCCTTTTCTGACGTCAATGAAAACAAAGAATAGTCCTCAGCGCCCTCTATCCCTATCATATATGAAATAATTGAAACTAATCTCTTGAGAACTTGCTGATTTTCATATTTCCAAAATCTATAACTACTTTTTTTATACTCCTGGGCTCTCTTCATGTTTCCTGTAACTTACTGCAGTTCCGTGGGGTGGCCATAATGTCTGAAAACATTGATAGTATTATTTTATGTGCTCACTTGTGTTTCCAGTGTGGGTGGATGCTCTAGAACCCTAAATTGAATACCTATTCTAGTGAAAGACTCAAGAATGAAACTATGTAGGAGATAGCACTTCTCTGTTCCTTGTGCTTCATTTGCCTTTTAGTCCCTATGAAGCTTACTTTATTATTATTGCAACAATATAATACATTATGTTAATAATCATAATAATGTGTGTTACACATTAATAACCATTAATAAGTTGATTTTTGTTTAACTATGACCCAATTGGATTTTCACTGCATTCTTTCATTTTGCTATTTCATTCATTCAGCACGTATTTATTGGGTGCCTACTTGTATTGTATGTTCTGGGAATACAGTGATTAACAAGGCAGACCTGATCCTTGTTCTTTTTTAGTAGTGGAGACAAGACAGCTATTTCACATTGTCATCATAAGTACTATGAAGAAATTTTTTTAAATGATAAGGTCATACATATGATCTGAGTTTAGGAGGAAGAATTAGATCAGGGAAAGTTTCTCTGAGGAGGGAATATTTGATGAGAGACTGAATGATGGGAAAGAATGACATATAAAGATCTAGTAGAACAGGCCAGGCACAGTGGCTCACGCTTGTAATCCTAGCACTTTGGGAGGCCAAGATGGGAGGATCGATTGAGGCCAGGAGTTCGAGATCAGCCTGGGCAACTAGCAAGATGCCGTCTCTACAAAAAAATTTAAAAATTAGCCAGGCATGGTGGCACACACCTGTAGTCCTAGCTAGTTGGGAGGCTGAGGACAGGAGTTAGAGGCTGCAATAAGCTCTGATTATGCCACTGAACTCCAGCCCAGGTGACAGAGTGATACCCCCTCTCTAAAAAAAAAAAAAAAACATGTCTGGTAGAACAGTGGTCTGGGTGGCAAATGCAGAGGGCTGAGGCAACAATAACCTTGGTCTGCTCAAAGAAGAGAAAGAAGCCATTATGGCTAGACAGAAGTGAAGAGTGATTAGAGATGAAGTGAGAGATAAGCTGAGTTTGAAGGCTGTGGTCTAGAGTTTGGATTTTATACTAAGTGCAGTGGGAGGACATTGGAGGGGTTTTTTTTGTTTAAACAGGGGAGTGGCATGTCTGATTGATGTTTTATATGGCTTATACTTTGGTTGTGACAGTGCAGTTGGAAGAAAAGTTTAACAGATTATATGTTTTGAAGGAAGAGCTAGCAGGATTTGCTCTAATAGACTGTTGTGGGGTGAGAGGATGGACAAGAGTAGCGAGGGAAAGGGAAGAAACCAGGTTAAAGTAATGGGACATGATGAAATTGCGTAAGAATCAAGTATAGAGAAGAAGAAGACCTGGATGGAAGCCCTGGGGAACATCAGGCAGAGGGGGAACCAGCAATAGTGACCAAGAAAGAACATTGTATCAGATAGGGGAAAACTAGACGAACATGGCATCCTGGAAGCCAAGAGAAGAAAGTGTTCAGAGGCGGTGAGTAGTTACCTATGTTGAATGCTGCTAAGAGAGAGAAAAGAGGACAGGCCACAGCATGGAGATTTTGAGTAACTTGGCAAGGACAAGTTACAGTGGATTGGAAGGCAGAGGCCTAACTGAAATGGTGGAACGGAGAATGGGGAGCAAGAAGTGTAAAGAGTACAGGTAGATCTTTCCCGTGAAGCAGAACATAGAATAGATTGGTAAGGTAAAAGTTTGAGTCAAAAGGAGGTGTTTTTTTTTTTTTTTTTTTTTTAAGACAGGAAAAGTTTCAGTACTGATGAGAAGAGTCCATTAGAAAGGGAAAAATTAAAGATGCAGGAGACAGGGGAGATACTTACAGGACTATGCTGGAAGACAAAGGAGCAGGAAGAAAAAGCAGAGAAAATGGGAACAAATAGAATGGTTGATCTGGCATTGGAAAGTTTCAGCTTCCTCCCTGAGTGCAAATAGCTATGGCCATCTGCGGGGAGTAAAGGAGGAGTGGCCTGTTGGAGGCTTAAGGAAAGAGAAGTTGTGAAATCTTCATCCTGAAGTGTGGAAAAGCAGACTTGCTAGGGAAATGCAGTCGAATGCCTATTGAGATTTGCAGTCAGGAATTTAAAGTGGAACCAATTGGTATAGTTGGGTGATTTTTCTCCAGTAACACTTAGTTGCTCAGGGGCAGGTGCAGAATAGACAGAAATTTGGGTTTAGTCATGGTTGGTGTTTTCCTAGGCAAATACAATGGAGGGAGAGAAGGATGAAGGAGTTCACGTCATTTGCAAAAGAGTGATCATAATAATGAAATCTATGATGGGCAGAAAAATAAGTGAGGTTATGAGGAGGGTAATAGAGAAAAAGTGATAGGGCCCATGGCATAGAGATTGAAGTACCAGAATAAGAGACCTGGAAGGGTAGAGAGATGGACATCAGAAAGAGAGTTCCTCAAAGTTGAGATTTTAGAAGAGAGTACAATCACTGGTGATGAGGAGGACCAGAATCTTACCACGGGTGGCTGAGGTGTGGTGGAGGAAAGATCACTGAAGGGGAGGAAGAAGTCAAGGAACTGTGTGGATAGGGTACTCTTGGTTCATCCTGTGGCTGTTGAAATCCATCCATTGGTGGAGCGGAAGATGTTGAGCCATGAGTTGAAGTCACCAATGAGTGAGGGGGATTGATCAGTTCTGTCAATGAGCTATAAGGATGATGTGGTCTCAGAGCATATGCTTCAAAGGAGCTAGAGAGAAGGAAGGCATCAAAATGGTTCAGAAGCAGCCATGACAGTGAGGAGGAAACCTTCCCCCTCACCAGGCAACGTATGAGAGAAAAGCAGGCCTTTCTTGAGAAGGCTGCAGGAAGATGGAACCCTCAGTAAAGGCGTATGAGGAGGGATGGCTTGTTTAAGGAGAGAGAAGTTGGGAAAGAGTCATCCTGAAGTGTGGGAAAGCAGACCTAGGGAAATGCAGTTGAATGCTCACTGAGATTTGCAATCATGAAAAGAAACCAGTTAGTATAGCTGGGTGCTTTTCAGCTAGAGATGAGGTTATAGGGGACTTTGTTGATGACAGACTGTGATTCTCCAGAGGGAAAAAGGCTGGAAGACAAGGAAGGTTGTTGAGATACTGAGTTGGATTGATAATTGTAGATAATGATGAGAATAAGGGTAAATAAATTTAAAAATAAATAAATAAAGGTAAAGATGTATAGCCTCAGAGACAAGGAAGGAAATAGGACTCTAACTTAGCCATAATGAGATTAGTCCTAGATGGGGTTTTAGAGGAAGGCAAAAGGCAGCAGTTAGTTTAAGCTATGTGTAGTCTAGCCACTAGCCACCTGGGGCTGTCTGTTGGGCACTTGAAATGTAGCTAGTCTGAATTGAGGTATGCTATAAATGTCAAATACCCACCATGTGAAGACTTGCTTCCTCCAAAAAGTATAAAATATTTCAATAACTTTTATATTGATTACTGAAATAATATTTGGGTATATTGGGTTACATAAACTATATTATTAAAATTAATTTTATCTGTTTTATTTTTTACATGGCTACTAGAAAATTTAAAATTATTAATACATATGTGGCTTGCATTATATTTGTATTGGAGAGCCTGGTCTAGAGTATTTTGCCAAAGTCGAAGAGCCTCTGGACCACTGTTCTTTTCTATATTGGGGGCAATCTCACTGGAATCCAACATTCAGTCGATTTTGTGTTTTGGGGTTATTTTCCCCCTACATAAGTTAATCTGTATTTGTTACCACTGAATTTCACTTTAGAAAACCTTCTCCTACTCAATTCTAATACATCAATATTTTAAGTTGTATCACATTTACTTTAATGCTAACCACTGTACAAAATTAAGTAGCAACTCATCCTCCTACTACTGTGGTACCAGATTACCATATGTCATACTTTCTAACCTTTGGATCCCATTTTGGAAACATATTCTATAATCTGGATTTAAAATATGTAAAGCCAAGTATGTTGCAGTTATTTTTTCTGACAACACTAGATGCAGCACCAAAAGTTTAAGCCTTTTCCTTTATGACCTGAAATTACTTCCTAAAAGGTAATAGGTAAGAATGTTTGCTACCATTTTTCACTTAATGAAACAGATCCAGAGATATTATAAAGTATTTTGATGCCAGAAAACAAATTCTTACCAACTCTTGTGCTTTGATCTCAGAGTATTTATATAGTATAATATAGTATTATTATATATAGTATTATAATTCTAAATATGATATTTTAAGCAGATAATATTTTATTATCATGAAAAGGTTTACAAATATGTGTTCTTATGTGCTTTGGGCCAGAGTTCATAAAGATGTACATTGAAAATAGCAAAAACATAAAAATCAAATCTTACTGTTAATCTTTGAAGAAAGAATATATAAATATATTAATGCAAAAACATCTGAAAACTGACCAGTTATGCCAACCCCATGAATTTTTCAGTCTGTAAAATTTTCACGTAATACAGCATCCCTAGTAATTATGTATCTGACATATCAGTAGCAAAGTCTCCAAAAGTTACACGAATTTGCTGTAGCTAATGTTTATAGATATTTAGAGGTTTTATATTATAACAATAACTTAATATAAATGTAAAGTTATTATAATTATTCCTACTTAAAAAAACACAAACAAATAAAGATCAAGCTGGGCCCATTGTTTAACAGTTAAAAATAGTTTGCTATTTTTAGAAAACCTTGGCTTTGCCATACCAATCTACAGGGCATTGTTTACTGCTCTTAACTTTAAAAGTCGGAGTAGGGCCCTAAATTTACATGACAAAGCCAGGATATTTGGCTGTGTAAAGATTCTGGTTAGGGCCAGGTGTGGTGGCTCACGCCTGTAATCCTAGCACTCTGGGAGGCTGAGGCGGGTGGATCACTCGAGGTCAGGTGTTTGAGACCAGCCTGAGCAAGAGCGAGATCCCATCTCTACTAAAAATAGAAACAAATTAGCTGGCCAACTAAAATATATATATAGAAAAAATTAGCCGGGCATGGTGGCGCATGCTTGTAGAGGCTGAGGCAGGAGGATCGCTTAAGCCCAGGAGTTTGAGGTTGCTGTGAGCTAGGCTGACGCCACGGCACTCACTCTAGCCAGGGCAACAAAGTGACACTCTGTCTCAAAAAAAAAAAAAAAAGGATTCTGGTTAGTTTTTAGACTATAATCATCGCTTTACCTCAAAGGCCTCGGCTTCCCATAACAAACCTGTTGATCTCACCTTTTCAGGCCTAAAGATATAAGCTAAAATAAACTATTTCCTGAGGTTCTCCACATTTAATGAGAATATGAACATGTATGTGTTTCAAATTTTTTCTAAAACTCCAGCTTTCCTTCATTACTGTTATGGTTGGATACATATAAGAGGTAAGCCTAAAAAATGAGTAATGTGTTACAATTATATTTTCAAAATATATTCATCTAGGTGGCCCATATCCGAGCAGAAAGAGATATTTTGGTAGAAGCAGATGGTGCCTGGGTAGTGAAGATGTTTTACAGTTTTCAAGATAAGAGGAACCTTTATCTAATCATGGAATTTCTCCCTGGAGGTAAAAGCAAACATTGTAGCAATGACACACTGACACAAGCACATCTTCATATGTAATAATAATTTTATTGAGTAGGTTTACTTTTGTATTCCTAGCTCTGAGGCTTTACATACTCACAGCTTTTCAATATTTACTTTCATAATAATGCTAATTTTGACCATAAATCAGATTATTTTGAAGGAATGATAAAGTTGGCACATTTTAAATATTACCATTCTGGGTAGTATTGAGTTCACTGTGTATAATTAGATTGTTATAAGTCTAGAATTAAGAAATAAGTCGATAAAGAAAAAGACAACCCAATGGGCAAATGGTAGAAATGTAAAGAGAAACTGGCTAGTCTATAAACATATAGGGAGATGTTCAACTTCATTGATATTTAGGGAAATGCAAATTAAAACAAGAATGAGATACCATTTCACACTCGTCAGATTAGCAAAATCATTAAAAATTTAATGATGCTGAGTATTGGTGAAGTTGTGGGGAAAACTGGCCTCTTGTAAATTGACCTCTGACTTTTATGGAGATCAATTTAGAGATATCCAATGAAGCTAAAAATGCATGTGTCCTGTGATCTAGCACTTCCACAACCAGCTTTTTATTCCCTAGAGATTCTCCCCCACATATATAAAGGAGACCTATAAAAGGATGTTCATTGCAGCATTGTCACAGTAGTGAAAAATTGTATGCAAGATGTTCCTTGTAGCATTGTCACAATAAAATTGGACGCAAGATAAATGCCCACCAATGGAGGAATGGATAAATAAAATCTGGCATAATTATATGATAAAATATTTTACAGTAGTCACAACAGTTAAGATTTCAGAAACAGAGTAGAGTGAATAAAGCAAGCTGTGGAATTACACCTACAATTTGCCAAAAATGCAAAAGAGTATAAATTCATAGATAAATATATGTGTATATGAAAACATATTTAAAATGTAAAACATTTAAAAAATAAGGTGAAGGATATCCAGCAAACTAAATCCATGATAATCATTGCTTTGCAAAGAGGGAACAGGGAATAGAATGGGAATGGAGGAAAAAGAATATTTCTATATGTTATTTTTTTTTTAAAGACTTGAAGCATATCTGAAAAAATGTTATCAGTTGTCAGTTCTGTTTTGTGAGCGCACCAGTGTTTGCAGTAGTTAATATTGCTTATTTGCCCCTTTTTAAAGAAAAAATTCTTTAAACATAAAAGAATGTCTGGAGGTATCCCTTTTAGTGGAATGATGTCCTGTTTTTGTTAGACTAAAGAGCTTAGGATGTTTTTGAAACTTTAATTTAAAAGAATATATCTGGTTTCCAGGTGCACTATTCTTGTTTGACATATTTTCCCCAGCAACTTATTCTGTGTGTTGAGTGGTGGATATTACTTCATTATCAGCTTTGTCCTTATTTGACTTCACATACTTTCTACCTTAAAACCATTAAATGTCATGTTTGCTTATGCAGTGACACTTTTATTTGTCCCCAGAGATGGTTAGTTATAGTGTACTGGGTGATGCAAAATCAGGCATGCATTGTATAGATAGAAAAAAAACTCTTAGAAGCTAGTCCCCTTTTAAGGCATTTTCGATAACATGATACTTACTTTACTTTATTTAGGTGACATGATGACATTGCTAATGAAGAAAGACACCTTGACAGAAGAGGAAACACAGTTCTACATTTCAGAGACTGTTCTGGCAATAGATGCAATCCACCAGTTGGGTTTCATCCATCGGGATATTAAACCAGACAACCTTTTATTGGATGCCAAGGCATGTGAATAAACTGGTGGATTATTAGCTTGCTGATTATTTTATAGCATAATAGAGCTGATTTTGTGATTGGAAATGGGTAACTGCAATTGGGATTATTGTTAAATTACATGCTTTCATAAAATGATGCACTAAGAGAAGACTGAAATGAAATAACATCAGGAAATATGGATGTCTTTTGTTTCTTCCATTTTCCACTTTTAAAAATCATCTTCGAATATTTATAATGTTACATTTTCACTTGTGTGAATTCCAAGCTAAGAATTTTTTACAATAATTGTATTTTAAAAAGGAGTTTATAATAAGGCCTTTTGTTTTCAAAATTAATATAATCTCCTGATTTTACTGGATTTTTTTCCTTAGGGTCATGTAAAATTATCTGATTTTGGTTTATGCACGGGATTAAAGAAAGCTCACAGGACTGAATTCTACAGAAATCTCACACACAACCCACCAAGTGACTTCTGTAAGTTTGATTCTTTTTTTTTCTAGTTAAAATATTATAGCCGGTTTAATCCAGTACTGTCGAGAACTGAAGGTTCTCTCCCTTCCTCTCCCCCCACTCCTTAAACCGATGTGATTTAGATGTATATGTGTTTTTGTTTTTTGGTGAGAGTTTTTCCCTCATGGTTACAATTCCATATTGTTGAAATTAGCATTTCAGAACATGAACTCAAAGAGGAAAGCAGAAACTTGGAAGAAGAACAGGAGACAACTGGTGAGTCAGCCACATTTTTAAAAAAGAATTTTGTGCCCTGGTCCTAAAAGTCTCATCTGGTTTTTACTCGATTATTTTGTGTCTTCACAGTGAGATTGGTACTTACTTCATAGCAACGAAAGCGCTTGTTCTGGGATCACACAGTTTTTGTAGTTTTTCTGTAAAGTTTCCTTGCCTGTGAAGCAAACAATTGATTTTTACTTTATGATTTAACTTTAGAGTACTTTATTGAGCATGCCTATGAGTAGGTAATCTGTTTACTAGTAATTAGCACTTTTAAAATAAAACTCACTGAGTGTGATTATAATGAATGTCTTGTGATTTCTGTTTTTCTATTTTCCATACCTGTGGTATAAATCCTGATACAACAAATAGTCAATCAGCAAGCAAGGTGGTTGTGAGTTTCTAAGAACTTCTTTATAGACAAAGTAAATAGGAAGTTTGGGATGTAAACAATATTATAATAAAATAGATAAAATAAAATTTGAAAGCAGACTTTACCACAGATAAACTTAATTACACCTTTAATGTAGAATTACACCATCTATTTTTCACCCTATACTATTTCCCCCCTATTACTGAGCAAATATAAGAATCATTTCCCCCTTTTCCTCTTTCCCTTTATCTTGTTAACAAAGTCCATGAACATTCTTAAGGTTAGGAATGTGCCTTTTGACTTTGTTTTCTTAATTTCTTACACAATGCCTGGTACATATAGATACTCCTTAAATATTATTCAATTCCACCAAGTGATGAAAGGGAAACTAATTCAGCATTCCCTCAGAAAAGTAAACAGACTGAAAAGTAATATCTGATACCTTCTAAAACCAAATAAAATGACCTTTGCATTATTGAGCTTATTCTCTCATTAAAACCCAAGTAATTTCAAACTTCCTATGCTTGTAAAACAAAACATAATGTATTGAACTATGTATGTATTAAGGAGAAAAACTTCTACTTTTAAATATGTCACTTTTAGATCAGATTTTACAGTTGAGAAAATAATTGCAATATTCCACATTGTTAAAGGGGGAAAAATGAATACTGTTTGAAAATATGGTGGGAGAATTCTGTGCCCCGATTTACAGAATATTTATAGGTGACTACTCGTGTGTGTTTTACTGTTCTCATGTCCAAGAGTCACCATGCCTTATGTCAGTGTTTTCCAAGGGGGAAGTGGTGGGGACTCTACTGGTATTTGGGGCAGGAAATTTCTTTAGCATCTGGATCCCCTGTTCTCTAAATGCCAGTCATGTCCTCCCCCAAGCCACTGAGATGACAAACTCTGCTGTCACACATTTTCAAATGGCCCCTAGGTATTACCCCTGGTTGTGAACTATTGCCTTAAAGAAATAGTTTTTGTAAGATTTTATATGACTTAAGAAAGAAAAACTGCATAACTTCCCAATGAATAAGCAGTGTCCTGGAATTAGGTTTATAATGGAAATACCTGATGCATATTTAGTTAGTTTGTAGTTTACAAAGCACATTCCTTGTTATTGTCTCGTCTTCATGTCAACCCTTGTTAGGGCAGGTATTATCACTCCAATTTTATGTAAGCAAAAGTTGAGGCTCAATAACTTGTCCAAGAACCCATTAGTGGTGAGTGGGAAGCCAGGCCTACTGGGTTTAACTAACTTTTCATTCTTTTTGAAATGAACTTGGGGCTATATATATTTAACATAAATAACTAAATTGAGCTTCTTCGGGGGGCAGGAATCATGTATTCTGTAACATATTATGCTTTTTCCAGTAGTAAGCCATACTCAGATATGTGTTTTTTTTTAATATTAAGAATACTGGTTTGACAAACTGCTCCTTTGTAGGCATATTCCACAGTTGGGACGCCAGATTACATCGCTCCTGAAGTATTCATGCAGACTGGTTACAACAAATTGTGTGACTGGTGGTCTTTGGGAGTGATTATGTATGAAATGCTAATAGGTATGTTTTATCATTCAGTTATGTACATAATATATACTTTTCCTTGAGTGCCATTGTTTGAACATATTGCAGCTACCATGGGCTAAAATAGCTGAACTCTTTTAAACCTATTTCTGACATCTCCCAGAGTTACATACATAGTGATAAATACCAGTGAGCTCTCCAGGGATCCTGTTTCAGGAAGGGAGGTATTTAACCCAAACTCCATATAGCAAAATTGTACCTGCACAGCTTTTCAGGTAAAGTGGGGAGGCAGTGCGTTAAATCCTTGACTTTATTGACTTTATTAGCAAGTTTATTATAATTTGATGAATGATGGCATTTTTTAGTGTTAAATAGAGCACTCAGGGTTGTTTTGTTTCTCATGGCACATGTTTAGTAGGTATAACTTAATTGATCATAAAAGCTAATAAAACTTTTTCGGTTTCTTTGATACATAGGATATCCACCTTTCTGCTCTGAAACACCTCAAGAAACATACAGAAAAGTGATGAATTGGAAAGAAACTCTGGTGTTTCCTCCGGAGGTACCTATATCTGAGAAAGCCAAGGACTTAATTCTCAGGTTAGTGGTTAAATTAGAGCAGTTCATGGTGTCTTAGAATTTCATAAGGACATAAAAGACCCATTTCACTTTTGTCAGGGGAGAAAGAATACCACTGATCTATAGAGTCAAAGAGGTCAATAAAGAAAAGGCATTTTAAAAAATGTAAACTCTTAAAAGGAAGTATGCAGAAAAAAAAGTAGGAGTTAAAAAGAGGGAAGAGGTTGTTTCAGTTACCGATATATATAAAAGTAAAAGGTCACCCCTGTTAGAATGCAGTGATCTAATTTCATTAAAAAGAAAAGGGAAAATAAATTGTTAGTAGCAAAAATTCCTATCATGACAGTCTATATATGAAATCTTATAAGCAAAAGATTCCTTTCTGTTCCTCAGTTAAAATGAAATGTTTTGATACTGTTGTAAATGACTGGAGGGAATATAAATTGGGACAACTTGTGGGAACAACCAATTGGCAGCTTATTAATAAAAAATGCTTAAACTGTATATGACCCTTGACCCAGCAATTCTATTTCTAGGAATTTTGTTTCTGTAAATAGATGTACGTGAAGATTTAGGTACAGTATGTTTATCGTGGTATTATTTAATAGTGAAAAATTAGAAACCATTTAAATGTTCAACAATAGGGGACTGGCTAAATAAATTATAATTATCTCCATATATAAATTTTAGAAAACAAATTCATAGAAAAATATTTAATGACTTTGGGAAATTTTCCCATTATAAAAGGTTAGAAAGAAATGACTTCAAAATATTTATAGTAGTTATTAATATCTCTAAATAATGCAATTACAGATGATTTTTTTTTTTCTTTTACCTGTCTTATCTGCGTATTGGGGCAGATGATTTTTATTTTCTTCCACATTTCTCACAATTAAACATAGTTAACTTTAGTAAAAATAAAAACATTGTAATGCTTTTTTAAAAAAGAAAATATTTGAAATAATGCAACTAGAGTACTTTAGATGTAACTTGTGTATGATAATTTCTGTTTCCATGTTCTAGATTTTGTATTGATTCTGAAAATAGAATTGGAAATAGTGGAGTAGAAGAAATAAAAGGTCATCCCTTTTTTGAAGGTGTAGACTGGGGGCACATAAGGTATGTAGCCTACCCTCTGAATGGAAGAGGTCTGAGTGAAAATGAATTTCTAAATTTAGTGATTAATTTAACTCTGATTCTACTAGATTAGATACAAAAAATGACACTGTTAAAATGTTATTAAGTATTTTCTGTATAATGTAAGTGAGTGGGACTATAGTGGCTACAGCTAAATGACTCGTTTTAGGCTAATGTCTACTTTAAGGGGGAAAAAACACACATTGTGCACCTGTTTAGATTCTTACATTCATACTTACACAGTGAAGGCTGTTAACACATGAAAGATGTACTGACGATTCACACTGTGATCCCTCATTTTTGCCCTCTCTCTAATATATCACACTGTGTCCTTAATTAACTTATAATAAGGTACAAGTCCCTTCTTTAAACATTGTGGGGAAGTTAAACAATGCAAGTAACTGTTAAGAATCTGCTTATAGTTGTTAATTGTGAGCCTTTGCCTTTTTTCAGTTTATGGCCAAACTACCTTCAATAGTTCTGGTCTGTTCTCCACACAACAACTTAGAAATATAAATCTGATCATGCCACTTTCCTCCTTCTCTTTGCACTTAGAATTAAGAACCCTTAACTGCTTTTTTAGGTCTGCAGGACATGGCACTTGCCTCATCTGCACAAGTTGCATCTTGGATGGCCTTTCCTACTCCTTCCCACCTCAGAGTGTTGTCATTTGCCGTTCATTCCAACTGAAATGCTCCTCTCCTCCCTGCCCTCGTTCTTGCCTCTACCCTACCCTGCCTAGCCAGCCCCTTTGCATCTTCCAAGACAGCTCTTCACTGGAAATCCAGCTCTGTGCTAGACACTCTACCTATTATAACAATAGCTAATATTTTTTATCATTTATTATATCTCCAGCACTATTCTAAGTACTTTACTTGCATTTCTCATCTTAGTCTCATAATAAACCCTATAAAATAGTAACTGTTATTATCCCTATTTTACAGATGAGGAAACTAAGGCATAGAGAAGTTAAGTAATTTGCCTACAGTGCTGTAGTTAGTAATTGAACGAGCTAGAATTGGACCCAGGCAGTTTGAGTCTGGAGACCTAACTCTTAGCTGCTACACTGTATTATATATACTGTACATACATCATCTCATTGAATAGAGCTGTGACACCCCCCTTATTACAGTTGTCGAAGAATGCTTATAAAACATTCCAATGTTTTATAATGAGGAAACAGTCACAGAGCAGGGGCTTACCTGCCTAAGGTCATACTGCTATTAATAGTTAATGACAAGAAAGGTTAGATCTCAGGGCTTCAGGGTCTATGGTTTTTTCCACTAAACTAGGTGTATTAAGTTAGTATATTAAGTATAAATAAATTGGAATAATTCTGGTAAAAATATACACATGCTTTTACATAATTTGGTAAACTTAGAACCTACTAGACCCAATAAATATTTGTTGAAAAAAAATAGAAGAAATAAAAACTGACTGCTTCTTTTAACTATTTCTATAGGTAAAACATTTTTAGCATGATAAAAAGGCATTTTCATGACTGGTTTCTTTTTAACTGAATATCTCTGATTCTCTTAAAATGTGTGTGTCTGAGAAGTTTTTGCATTCAGATTTCAAAACAAGTATGTAATCCCTTCACCCTTCATGTCCCTTTTTTCCCAAATGACTTTTCATTTATGAACCCTTTCCTAGCAGAATTCTATTCCAAAATCAATTATGAAGGACCCAGTACTCACAATATCTCACATATTTTATGTAATTACAACATCTTTTAAATAAAATCTCTTCTGTTTTACTTTTCCTTTCATAAGCAATTGTTTTTCCACTTTAAAAAGTAGCATGAGAAAGTCTTGGTACAAAGATATAACAATTATAAGTAAATGAAAATAATTTTAATAAAAAATTGTACTCAGCTATTTTGAGATCTACTTAGCTATTCTCAAATCCATAGTAAATTTCCTTGGCCTTTCTAATGTTTATAGAATAGCATGTAGGATTTGCAAATAAAATTATTTGTTGGAAAAATTAAGAGTTCAAGAAAAGTTACCATGGTTGTTCAATACCTTTTTATAGGGAAAGGCCAGCAGCAATCCCTATAGAAATCAAAAGCATTGATGATACTTCAAATTTTGATGACTTCCCTGAATCTGATATTTTACAACCAGGTAAGACACTGAATAATATAAATTACACTATTAAAAAAGTCTGTGAAAATGATGACATTTCACTAATGAAATTCCTTTGCTCTTGGTTAATTTTTCTATCTCTCTAGTGCCAAATACCACAGAACCGGACTACAAATCCAAAGACTGGGTTTTTCTCAATTATACCTATAAAAGATTTGAAGGGTTGACTCAACGTGGCTCTATCCCCACCTACATGAAAGCTGGGAAATTATGAATGAAGATCACATTCGCCCACAACCAAGAGAACTCAGGTAGCTGCATCACCAGGCTTGCTTGGCGTAGATAACAATACACTGAAATACTCCTGAAGACGGTGGTGCTTATCGACTACAAGAGGAAATTCTACAGGATTAGGATTTCTAAGACTACTACAGGAATTGGTTGGCAGTGCCAGCTGGCTTTTTTTTTTTTTTTAATATTTTATTATTTTTGTTAACTTTATTATACGAAGGTACTGGAATAAAAGGAACGTACATCCCTTTCTAACTGCACTGCCTACATGCGTATTAAGGTCCATTCTGCCTGTGTGTGCCATGGCTTTGAACTGTAACACCTCTAATCAATTCAGGAGAAACACATATCATATAAAGCAACATAGGCTAACCTGTAGGTAACACTGCAGTATTGCTGTTTTACTGCAAATCTTATGGGTCTACATAATCAGTAAAAGCCATCTTCCATAGTTGGTGTTAGAACATTTGCCCTGTTGGTTGAACATCTGTAGAATATATATGATGACAATTTCTATAATGATTTTAAGAAATTTAAAAAGAAATACACTGGTTCTTTAAAAATAGAATTTATCATCAAGTTATTACATAAACTCCACAGTAGGGAGTGACAAGGTTATAAGGAAGAGAAAGTTGAACACCTTCACTCAAGCACTCCACTAATATATTTACTTTGCATTCAAAAATACTGACGACCTTTATATACGTAGTCTGTATACGCATAGGGAGATGTACTGTATTATATAAAATGTAAAGTTGCTTTTCTTGTGACAAGAGGAATTCTCTTTTAACTAGAGGACATGGCATTATTTTAATTTGATTATGATGAGTTGAATTTAAGAAATGACCATGAAGGCTGCTTGTAGAACTAGTGTATTTTTATTAAAGTATTTTTTTAAATGTCAAACTTCTGATCATGTAAATGGACTTGTAGAGAACAAAATGCTATTTACTTTGGTTTTCTAGAAAGTTGTTACATATCATGGCTGGTTGACTTTTATTTCTTTTGATGAAAATTTTTCCTTTAATAGTACTTGTATTATTGTGCCATTATTTTCTTATGCTCTAAATGTACCAAAGATCCTGAACAGAGTGGATGTTCACAACTGAGTAGAATTTTACTTTCCTGTGAGAATGCTGTATTCAGACGTGATAGATCTTTGATCAAAGTTAGCTTATTCAAGGGCAATATTGTTCATGTTTAGCTACATCACTGTGGTTAATCTAGATGGAATGAAGGAAGAATAAATGCAGGCCAGGGGAGTTGTGATGAGAGGATATGGGAGATAATGTCAGCATCAAATTCTTTGGGTATTTCCCTAAGAATTAAATAATCTTTTCTAGCTCAACATTTTAATTCTAATTTAAACGACTCTCTGAGGTTTTGGTTTCTTAAGTACTAGTGGAGGAATAATACTTTAGCAAAGAATGGCCTAATGTTTGTCTTAACTGTTAATTGATAGAATTTTTTAAAGATACAATAATTATAACCATGACAAATGATCTGTGATCAAAATCTAAAGTGATGATTTATTTGTAGGAATGTCTTCCTAATGGGGAAGAATTGCATAGGATCGTTATGCAAATCGACAAAAAGCTTTTATAAATGTTGCTGCTAGGTAGCTCCACAATGTTTTAATAAGGCCATCCTGTCTCTCCCAGCTCCCCACCTTCCCCCCCCCACATATGCTTTATTTTGGTTTATTTCTTTTTAGGTATTTATTAAGTACTTACGATGTGTTCATCTAGTAGTTCATCTCCATTTTTCCAGTGTGGATCATGTGACTTGAGTATTTGGGAAAGAGAGCTATTAAAACTCTGGGGTTATCTCAATTTTACTAACTCTAATTTTTCTAATTATAACTGCCTTTAATTTTTTTTTTAAATCTTTAACTTCTGCTGGAGTTTATGAGATTTTTCACCCCACATCAACCCCTTTTTTGAAAAAAAGATTGTTTTGCTAGTGTGATAATGGATAGGTAAGCTATGAGGAAATTACAACATTCTGTAGTTCTAGTGTGGTAACTATTCTAGTGCAGAAAAATATTAATTCAAGATGACAGAGGGAGAGATTGAGATTAATATTAAGGAACTGAATTATCTAAGTTTACTTTTTAATTGCATACAGCTAGAGCATTTTAGTTTTGATTTCCCTCATTCTTATTATCAGAAAGAACTTGGAAAATAGTTATAATTTCTTGGCAATGGAAGGGCAGTTCTGGAAAGCTTACTTTGTTTGGAGTCTCATTCTTCCCTGGAGTTAATAGAGTGATTCACAATCTTTGGGGTTTTCTCCTCATCAAAAGTATTTCTTAAGTGCCTATCTAAAAGCAATTAAAGACTGTGTTTGCCCTTTGGAAGCTAAGAATTTGATTCATGATGCAAATTAACTAGATAATTTGCAAGCACCCTTGAGATTGAATTTTCTCTATTATACACATCCCATATTTCAGGTGAATCTTTAATTTAAATGACAAAACCCTATCTAATCAACTGGGCATAATGACATTTTCTTTAAATTAGACTCTATTTTGAATTAAAAGAGTTTTATTATAAACTGTGTGTTTTTGGTTTTTCTAACTATATAGAAAGCTTGTATAATTCAGATTTATCAATTTCCTGATTTAATGTAGACTTTGGCTTTTTTATTAAAAACCTTTATATTAAAGCAAGTTATGTTATTTTTCTTTTATGCATTAACATAGCTTTAAATCTTTAAATGTATTGAAGCATTGTGCTGTATGAAAATAAGGAATCGCTTATAAATCAGCCACTTCTGAATGGAATATATAGCTGATTCAATAAGCTAGTTAGTTGAATGGAAAATATGAAATGTGAAACATTAAAAATATTCTTTGGTTGCTAAGGCTTGAGATAGGGTCTCATTTACATCTGTAATAGCATACTTTTTCTGTTTTTTAAACACCTGCATATCTTTGTGTAAATCTTTAAATTTTAAAATATTTTAAGTAACATTTATTTTTGATGTTTGTAGAAAACCTTTAGACAATCAGTCAGTCTCTACTGATAGGAGAAACAGCTATCTTTTGATGATTTATAAATAAATGAATTGAGATTTTAGTAAGTAGAGGTCCCTGGCTACTAAACACATTCTTTTTTTGAATTGTTAAAATTCAGGACATTGAAAATTACTGTTTTGCTACAACCATGATTATTTCCCCCTTGTCTTTACTTAAATTTTATTTTCTCTTTAGAAGTGCACTTATTTCTGAAAACTCTTAATGAAACAAACACTTAGAACAAATATAAATACAAGACACTTGGGACTACTAGAGATATTTTAGATTTTTATGAAAAAAATGTGAGGGGATACTGCTGCTTTAAAAGGGGATAAAGTAATAAAAATATATCTTCGCTATTTTTTTAAAAGCAATATAAGCCAGCAATTGTCTAGAAAAATAATCATCAGGCTATTGAGTTCGGTGTTCAGTTACTGAGTTTCATAAAATGTTTTGGTGGCATGAGGGCTTTTTCATTGAAGGTAAGACAAGAATAAAAACTATGTTTACAAAATTTCTGTTGGTGAGGTTTTTTTGGTTTTGTTTTTGAGTTTTGAGATAGGTGTTATCCAAAACTCAAGAAAGACTGTTTTGTAATTGTAAATTACTGAATAACTTTTACACTTGAAAAGTCACATCAAGAAATAAATATTTGAAGTTTATATTTAAAATCTCTGTTTAAATCTGTAGCTAAAAACATATGGCTACACAAACCATAAGTTATAATTTTAGGTACTTGCTGGGTATATAGCTTATATACAACTACCCCACTTGGTCAAAGCCAATTAACAAGCAGTAAATTGCAAATGCCTCAAATAGCATAGAAATTTATTAATGTAAGTGGCCCAGGTACCGCTATGTCATGTTCCATAGAAGATGCTGACAATCAATCATAACACTTTTTCCACTGAGCCTACAAGGAGCTAGTGAGAATCCCATTCAGCCTTGTTCTGTTCCAGCTGTTCCCTGACATCATTTCAATAATGCCATTGTAAGACAAAACAGTGAGAACATCAAATGACACAATTTGGGTATTAAAGCCCAAAGACTCTAAAATCTTTCAAAAGCATGTAGTGATACAAAGAACTTACATTTGTGTACACAATACCTCTGCTTACATTATTTGTTTTGTTTTTTACAACTACTCTGTAAATAAACACAATTACTATCATTTGGTAGAGGATGAACATGAGGCTGATTATGACTTAGCCGAAACACAGGTAATAAACTGCTCTTGAAGTCTAGTGCTCCTGCTCCCCCAAACCATGGAGTGTGCCTCCCTGACAAATTACCTCAGAAGAACACAAGGAGTGACAGTGACAGTTACTACTTTGCATACTTTTGACTACAAGTGACAGAAAACACAAGTAAAAAGGCTTCAACAGTAAGGAAAGAGAATATCTCATGTAATTAAAACACAACATAGCTTCCAGGGTAGTCAGTTTAGCATCTCAAAAACATTACCAAGGAAGCTGGTGTGGTGGTACGTGCCTGTAGTCCCAGCTGCTCAGGAGGCTGAGGGTTCCTTGAGCCCAGGAGTTCAAGGGTAGCCTGGGCAACAGAGTGAGACCCTGTTTTCCATTTCTCTACTTTGTCATCCTCAGAGTGTTGGCTTTATCCTTGGTTTTGTTTTCTAGGAGAAGCTAGGCTACTATAGAGACTCTTTGTTTTGTTTTGACTTGTTTTGTTTTTGAGAGAGGGTCTCGCTCTGTCACCCAGGCTGGAGTGCAGTAGCATCATCATATTAAATAGCTCACTGCCGCCTCCAACTACTGGGCAAGCGATCCTTCTGCCTCAGCCTCCTGATTAGCTGGGACTGCAGGCATACGCCACCACGCCCTGCTAATGTTTCTATTTTTTATAGATATGGAGTCTCGCTCATTGCTCAGGCTAGTCTTGAACTCCTGGGCTCAAGTTATCCTCCCATCTCAGCCGCCCGAAGTGCTAGGATTACAGGTGTGAGCCACTGCACCCGGCCCAGACACTCTTAAGCATCAATTCCTCACACATGTAAGGCCTTCAAGAGAGGAAACTACTTGTGCCCTCTTTTTAAGACCAAGGAAAATCTTTTACAGAAGCATTCTAAGCAAGTCTTACTGACCGTGCCTAGTGCCTGGCCTAGAAATGGACTTAAAATTAATCAAGATACATTCACATCCCTGGTACCAAATTCAGGTTCTTTTGATAAACTACAAGGTAACAAAAGGGTGCCACATAGGTTTAGAGCAATGGTTCTTGCCCGAAGCCGCTGCACCTAGATTCTGTTGTTGGATCTTGCCATTGCCTACATGTGAACTGAACGTTAGTCCATTAACACCTTTCCTGTCCCATCTGTAAAACAGAACTGCTCTGCTCAGCTGCTTGGATCTAAGGTTTCTTGTCATTTGTAGGATCACAGGAATAGGGTTGGGTTTCTGGACACATAGAGAGGATGGATAGATGGCCCAGTGACCAGGTCTTGGTTTCTTTAGTGCTTTTGTGATCCCTCTCAGCCCCTATTCATCAGAGAACATAATCTCTTCATTGGTCCCTCTCCTCTAAAGTTCTTAATCAGAAACAGGGACCCTCATCAACTTATTTCCTCCCAAGACCTGGCCAGGGGTGGCGTGGCTCAATTGCTTTGTCTAAATTAAGAAGATGGGCTTTGACTAACGGAAATAAAAACATTTCTCAGGTGAGGTTCTAACTAACACCAACTTATCCCTGAATTACTTTACCTTTTTATTAAAACATTCATGATCAAAGTCATAAACATAGGATGACTTTTAAGCGTCTTCCAAAGAAGAATTTCATAGCAGGAAAGATAAACTGTCAATGTTTGGCTTAATATCCTTTTCTTTGTGCTCTTGGGTAAAATAGTCCTGACAAGAACTTGAAGGACCCTCCCGTCCAATTCTATACAATACTGGGAGGACTGAGGAGGACCTGGGACACCATGCCTGCTTTAAGAGTGTCCAAAACCTGCAAGAGTAAATATTAGTTCAACTTTTGACATTTACACACACACACACACACACACACACACACACAGCCGAGGGAAAAATAACAAAGCAGTAACTCCACATATCGAGAGATATCTGCAAAACGATCCCCTCCTTCTTGACCTAAGTTTTGTTTCTCCCTGTAGTTTTCTTGAAATTTTGCTGTGTTGCTACTCCTGTCCTTTGGCTAGTGGAAATACTGCCCACCCCACCCTCCTTAACACACAAAGTGTGTGCATATTCCCTGCAACAACCTAGCCTTAAGAAAATTCATTTTTGACAAGTTAAAACAGTATTTCCTAAAGTAGAGTACTTAGCAGCTGTTTTGAAATCAACTAAAGTGTTTATTTGAAATAAGGACTTAGATTGTCTCACTCCAATCCTACTAAATCAGACTCTTTGGGGGTGGGTCTAAAATTCTACATGTTCTCATTCACATTGAACTTTGGGAACTACTGAGCTAAGGGGAAAAGAAAATAATACCTGCTCATTGGTTATTGTGAGACCATCTATATAAAGTAACTGAGGTATAGTAGGTAAAGTACAAAAGTGAGTGCTTACAGCAATGTCTGGCACATAGTAGGTGCTCAATAAATATTTGTGAACAAATGAATTAAATGACTGCATTTTGTGGGCAGCCCTACTTTCCACCTAAAGCCAATCTCAAAATGTTTTCACCTTTAATAAAAACATAAACAAAACTCCAAAAGTATTGAAAGGATGTAGTTTTTGCTGAAGTTGTTATTTTCCAGGAAAATAAGAGGGTTTGCATTATACAATGAAGCTCCCTAAATACCCTTTTAAAAGATCTCAAATTTCCACTCACTATGGCTGCCTCTCCCTTTCTCTCTCTCCTTCTCTCCCATGGGTACACTCTCCTGCAATTACCTTCTCTGCTTTTCCCCCTTTTAATGGCCAAGCTCAAGCTGAATTTTCCTATGCCAGAAGCCCACCATAGGTCTATCTCTCCCTCTAAACACATAGGGGTCTTTTGGCTTCCTTGTTTCTCCAAACTGCAGTTCCACTCATCAGTCTGCTCAGCAAGTCCAAGCATCTTCCCCAGGATTCACCCTCCATGGGATGCTGGAGGTAGGGGAGGAGAAAGGGTAATTTTAAATATTAATTTATTTTCCCTAGTCACTGAGGAACTCAATAATGGGTAGTTGTCATTTATTTTTATGCATCTTTGGAAAAAGTATCTTTAATTTAACTACACTCTGAAGCAGGTGGATTTTTTTTTTGTCCTGGATCAAATAAAATATCTAAGTGGCCCGAAGAGAACCCCCAAACTAAATTATATTGTTACAATCTCAGCAGGAGGCTGAAAAGGATAGGAGTTTCTAGTTTGTGAGGCAGTGGTTCCTAATTCTGGGTGGGCAAAAGAATCTTTGTCCCACCTTGAAAATAGTACTGTGCTTGCCTGAGTACCTGGCAGTGAAACAAAATTAATGAACAAACTAATTTCACTCAAGGGTAGGCAATGATTCCTGGAGAGCAAGGCTGCTTCTGGGCTTTTGGCAGGAGAATGGTGTTGACCAGAAGGAACTGTACCATGCATTCTGCAAATCAGGTTTCAAATCACTTTTCTCACATTTTCCCCAAGGATAAAATATGAGAAAATCACTGGCTGGAAATAAGAGATTACTTTCCTAGCCATCTGGCAAGATATTGTGTGGCCCTCTGCCTCTGCCTCATCCTTGGGAGTATGTTAAGTATTTAAAAAAACAAAACAAAACAAAAACATGTCTTAATAAAGCGCCTGAACATAAAAAGAAAAAAAATAGCAACTAGGGTTTGAACCTGAACAATAGGGTAACACATCCTACACAATGAGAGTGATTTGCCCCATGGAATCCCACGGCTCTGCCGTGTTTTTGCATTGTGCTTTCTGCCTTCGTATTTTAGATGCTGGATCCCTCTTTTCTTGCTTTCAGGCTTTTGGTGGAAGTGAATCATCGTTTCTAAGAAATGAGGAGTGCAATGATTCACAGGCAAGCTTACTGCACACCACCATATGAACGCCTAAGAAGGAGGCCTGACTTTTCATGGTCTTGCTTCTACTATGGACTGAGTGATTCTGGCCAAAATACTCATCATCTCTGAACCTCTGTTTCCGTACTGATAAGACAGGAATTAAGAGGTTGTTTTGAGGCTCACTGAGACGATAAAGGGGAAAATGCACTGTAAGCAAGATGTGTAGAGCAGTATCGTACATTTTAACCAGGGCCCTAGCAATTCTGCTTCACCATCAAGGTAGTGTTTAACACAGGCCCAGGTCTAATAGATTCTACCCCCCTTTCCACTTGGTAAACCATCTGAGAACAGTGTACGCTTGTCTGGAAAGCCAGCGTTTGAACACGTTCAGGAAGCCCTCTATGGGACTGCTCTTTCTGAGCGGCCAGCAGAAATTGGTGTTGGTATCATTTGGGGTGAAGTTCCAAGTCAAAGGTAGGAGTGAGATGTTTCAAGAATGGTTTTGATGAAGGATGTGTCTTGGTGTGTGTCATTTAGGGCAGCACAGCTTTTAGCAGCTCTTTCTACCTCTAGCTGTATAAAGTCCCAGTCCCCACTTAAGGCTGCAAGTTTTTTCCTGTCCTGCCTACTTCTGCTTGGGCGCACACTCCGCCCCGCCCCGCCCCAGACTCTGACAGTGGCTCTAAGCACTGCCCTCGAGGCGCATAAGCAGCTAGTTAGGACGCTGTAACTGACTCCTTGTAGGAAAATTATTGGATTTAGGCTGGTTGATGCAAAGCTTCAGTGTTTTCTCTGCAGCTCCCTTCTACTTCCTCTCCTAGGCACACTGTAACCAAAGAATCAGTCTAGGGACCGGTGGGAGGGGACTGAACCAACGTATTCTAGAAACGTCGTCATAGGCTGTAGGGCCATCAAGTGGTCCCCAAAGGATCTAGCTTCTGGGTTTACGCAACTGTTCCAGCAGGCAAACCGACTTCCTCGGTGACCCTCTCTCTTGTCACCTACATCCCCGTCTTTGCAGCTAAGCCCTTCTCAAAGCAGAACATGGCAGGGCCCGTGGAAGTCGCTCTTCCAGCACGACACCCCACCCCGCGCCCTCTGCTACCCCACCATGCATCGATCCTCATTCATCCTTTGCCTTTCCCCGCAACGGGCTGCAACTCCACTCTCCGAAACGCTCAGACAAAAAGACTTAACGTGAACACGGAAGCCTGTTTTCAACAGGCCAGTTTCTAGAAAGCCTCAAGCCGGCTTTCCGCGCTTGGCCTCTGCCCTCCCCGGCGGGGTAGGCGGGGCGGTGCCCGCTGTGGCTCCGCCCCGCGCCGAGTCCCGTTCTCCCGCCGGGGCCCCGCGGCGCGCAGGCGGCGGGCGGGCGCGCCCCAGTCCGCGTGCTCGGTGGCCGCGGCCGGCCGCGCGGCGGGACGGCCGAGTCTGCGCGCCCGGGGGCTGCGGTGGCGGCCGCCGCTGCGCCGGAGACAGCCCCGCGGGTCCCCGCGGCCCCGCTCCGGGGCCGCCGCCTGGGCCGGGGGAGGGGCGCCCAGGGCTCCTCCATGCTGCCGGCCCCGGGGCTGCGGAGCCGGCCGGGTGGCTCCTGCGATGGCGGCGGAAGAGGAGGCTGCGGCGGGAGGTGAGTTGCGGGCGGCGGGCCGGCTCCAGGTGGGCGCGGGGCGCATGACCTGCGGGGGACACCCCGCCCCGGCCCGGGCTCGGGAGCAAGGGCCGGCCCCGCGACGCCAGGTCTGCGCGCCGTGCGGTGGGAGGAGGGCCCGCGCCGTCCCCCCGGGCCCCGCATCACCTCCAGGGGGCTGGAAACGAGGACGTCCCTTGGGGCGCAGGTGCGGCGCGTCCTCCCGGGGAGCCGGTCGGGGAAGCCGGGGGCGCCGCGGGCTCCCAGGGCTGCGCGCGTGGGCGGGCGAGGGGACACCCGGCCTGCGCCGGTGAGCGGCCTCCCTCCGCCCACCGCGGCGTCCGCACGCCCTGCTGCGTGGACTTCTTAGGTGTTTTTCTTTCTTTTGTATGAAACAGTTGTCATCAGCCGTGGAAGGAGCTCGGGTTCTTTCTCCGAGCCCATCCCCTGTGAATTGGAAACACCCGCTTCCATTCCCCGCTCCAAAAACCGCCCCGTCGTGGGCGGACAGGTGGGCGCGTGCGGGCAGGTCCGTCGCGCGTCCCGCACTCCGGAATGACAGCCCTCCGTCAGCGACAGGCGGCAGTCTGCCACCTTGGCAGCTTCCCCAAAGCCCTCAGTGGAGTTAGCGTGTTTTATTTGATATTTTTGAGGAATTTTTGTGAGTCGAGTTGGAATTTGTGCTATGCCTTTTTCTTCTCCCTGGTGCTCACTGGCGATAGTCTGTGGTTTCTTACATGGGACCATTGCGACCACGACGCACAATTATGGGATGATTATAAAATAGCTGTTATTTAAGACAAGTAGCAGGCAGGAAGACGAGAAAACCAGATACCTAAAGGACGACTGGCAGAAAAGTTCAGGGAAGCAGTTGATTCCTTTTGGAATATGGTGATAGGGTTGTAGAGTCTCCTTTGAAATAAGGCAATGAAAGAAGATGGCTTTCGGAATTCTAATACAGCTGTGCGAATTTAGATCACGAGGAAATCTCAAAAATCCTTTCATTTGAGTATTTGTAGTCTTAGGTAAACCCTTTGTTGGAAAGAGAAGATGGTGTATGTAGTGCTAAGCTCAGACGCCCTCTCTGCTCTGGCTTGTGACTGCACTCGGCCCTTTACAGACTGTGTCACGCGGGTTATTTAAAATTCCTTCCCCTTAGTTTCCTCATCTGTAAAATGGGGACAGATATAGCATCTGCTTTAGGATCAAATGAGATATAAATGCATATAAAATGTTTAGCCCAGTCCTTGGGAAATAGTAAGTGCTCCCTAAGTAATTTACAGCTCCAGTTTGCTTTGTGAAATTAATGAGTCATGTCTAGCCCATTATGAAAGTGTTGTCCCATGTGAATTAAAATTGGCCAACTGAGAGAATATGTGGACTTTTCTGAAAAAAGAGAAAATGCACCTCCTAATTCAAAAGGCAGCTTTTCCCAGGTAAGTCTTATGGATTTATGGCAAGCTTTTAGATAAATAGTTTATTGCTATTTAGCTGAATACCTAATGTGAAGTTGGGAATGATCAAAATTAATTTTTCTTAGTTAAGGACAGCAATGTTTCTGTGGGGGCTGGGAGAGCCAACATGTATTGAGGACATACTATGTCCCAGGCATTTCACAAGAGGTGCCTTTTTTAGTTTACAGCAGCCTTATAATGTAGGTGGTACTGTCTCCATTTCACAGATGAGAAAACTGAGGCTGGCCCAGTTACACAGCCAGCAAGTGACAGAACTGGAATTAAGATCTGTGGTTCTTGCCCATGCTACTCTCCTTTCTTTCCATCTGACCTGGTAATGCTAATGAACAAGGGTACTCACTTCCAGACACCCCTTTAAGGAGTGGTTAAAAATATATGTATTTTACTACTTTTCCCTAGTCCCAAAGGGAAAACAAAAACAGGCTTCTATAGCAGACTACAGGGCAATGTACTTCTTACACAAAACCTCTGATGATTCTTTTTCCTAGGCAGTTTGACATTAGGGCCTCATGGTAAAAGTAAAAATCTAAAACTGATGGTAGTGGTGTGGGGTGGGGGGAACTCATAGTATGCCTTACACTGTTAAAAAAAAAAAAAAAACAACTTAGAGCTGGTTTTGAAGGTGGCCACCAACAACTAGCTGGCGCTGAACATAATTGCCTGCTCGCTTACGTTTTTCACAGACTTATGGTAAACACTGAGATTGAGCATGCTGCCAAGTGACTGGGCGTCCTCCGGGTAAATGATTCCAGAATCTTTGGAGTTAGGGAGAGGGCCTTCTTGAGGGAGGAACACATTTTCAAGACTGACTGCCAGAGATGGGCTTCAGCGTAGGCATCTCTGGGGCGGCTTTCTCACCTTGCCTTTTCTTACCATCCCACAGTTCCACCTGTGGCATTATCAGATCCAGCTCTTCTTGGTGTAGTTCTGCAATTATAGTGGCTTACATTCATTTTTGTTACTGAGAAATCAAGTCATCGCCCAATCAACTTTGCATAAGCTCTTGTTTCATGGCCTGGAGCCTAAGGCAAGATTTCAGCCAGAAATTCATTACTCAAGATAAACCAGGATGGGCTAATTACTTTTCACAGATTTAAGGGGGAGGGAAGAGAAAGGGAAAGAGAGAAGGGAGGGGAGAAGGAGTGAGAGAGGAGGGAGGAGAAAGAAGGAGATGGGAGGAAGGGAGGGTAGGGACTGCCACCCCATCAGTGATTGACTCCAGGGAAAACAAATAAAAAATTAATGATTAAAATATATAGGGAACGCCAAAATAGTAGTAAAGATAATATAGTGATTTCACTTTACTTTTTTCCTATTTCTAAAAAACACGATGTCGTTTTGTGCTGTGCACATCGGTCATAGCAACCTTTTGAAATCTCTTCCTTTATGCAATGGTCAGGAAATCACAAATGAGCTAATAACATTACATTCTGGTAGCCCTAATTTCAGTTGTCTCGTTTGATTGAAGACCTCCACTTTTCCACGGTGACAGCTGAGTTACTCAGGTGCTCGGGATCTGGGTCGTTAGTCAGTATCAGCATCATCAACTCAGAATGTGGCAGGTGCCTAGCAGGAGGTGAGGGTCCTTGCGACATCTGCTTGTTTTCTGAGACAGTGATTTCCTGTCCTGGTTTTCACAAGTTTGCTACCTGGAGTGGCTCCCCTGGTTCTCAACATCCCAGCACTCTGGAGCCCCCTGCCTTCCCCAGTGCTTCTCCTTCCCAGCGGCAGGAGGCTGTGAGCTGGGACCACAGGTGGAATATATTCTCTGTAGTAGCCTAGTATTTCTAGGTATTTACTGATAATTTAGAAAACGCTTAGCTATGCATGCCTCCCACCTTGTTTTCTTCTCTTACTTGGGTGCTGTCACATTTACTGGTCCCTGATACATCCTGTTTATATCGCATTAGGTTATAATACCTCATTTATCCACCCAATTTTTAACTTAAAATATTTTTAACTTTTTAAAATCAGTCCAATTGTATAATATTAAAATTTTCATCTGGAAATACTTAAATGTTGGTTGGCATGATAGGAAATTTGCCGTTTATGTAAGTCAATTATTGGTGTTTAGTTTCTCTAGTCTTGAATCTTACAGTTTAAATCTCTAGATAGTGTCTTTACAGAGAGATTAAAAACAAAGAAGTCTAAAGGAAAGGGAAATGTAGAGAGAATCATTCTTCCACTCCATGGTTTGCATTAAAGGATATTTAGAATTGAAGGTTAAGAGTATTGCCATAAAACAATAACTTACGTTCACAATGGTTGTTTTTGTTTTTTGCTTTTTTTGAGACAGAGTCTCCCTCTGTTGCCTGGGCTAGAGTGAGTGCCGTAGCATCAGCCTAGCTCACAGCAACCTCAAACTCCTAAGCTCAAGCGATCCTCCTGCCTCAGCCTTCTGAGTTGCTGGGACAACAGGTGCATGCCACCATGCCCGGCTAATTTTTTCTGCTTTTAGTAGAGAGGGGGTCTCACACTTGATCAGGCTGGTCTCAAACTCCTGAGCCCAAGCAAACTTCCTACCTCAGCCTCCCAGAGTGCTAGGATTACAGGTGTGAGCCACGGCGACCAGCCCCCAGAATGTTTTACTTACACTATTTCATGCATTTTTAAGTAGATAAGAAATAAACTTTATCATATTTTGTAAGCATATGGCCGGGAAAGTAGAAAATCATCTCCTAGCCTTCTCTTCCCAAAACACCTCCACCTTGTCCCCCCAGTACATCCCATACTCGGTTATGTGAGGGGATCTACCTTTCCCCAATATGGTTTATACTTTTCCACCCCCAGGTCTTTGCTCCAGCTGTTGGCTGTTCCTGGAATGCCCCTGCCCTTGCCCCAGATGGCCTGTATAATCTTACTAATCAGGCTTGAAGGGCTGAGTACAGGTGTCATTTCTTTTGTATGTCTTGGCGGAGGAGATCTGGTATAGGAAAACCAGCATGAGTTTTGGAATCAGGCTGCTGGGCATGTGATTTCCAGTTTCACTATTTATCGGCTGTGTGACCTTAGCCAAATTATTTAACTTCTCTGAGCCTTCATTTTCTTCTCTGTAAAATGAGGGTAAAAATACCTAATTTCGAGGGTTTTTGTGGTAGCTAAATGAGATAATGATTACGAACTGTTTAGTGAACTCTGGCCTTCAGCACATGATTTTTCCCCGTTTCCTCATGAAATCTTCCTGGAACCTTCCCCTGCCAAATTGAAATGATTCTGGCCCCCTATTTTCACACTGTGTCCAGGTGTGTCCATGACAACATTTGTGCCTGTTTGCCACAAGTTTTTTTTGTAGGTTTCTTAGCTCCACCCTTAAGTTGCACATTCCTAGGAGGGCAGGGTTGGTTCTTACTCATCTTTACAATCTCCAGTTCCTTGCACCTATTAAGTGCTTAATAAAGGTTTGTAGATTTTGAATGGGTGATAGTTTGTTTAAGGTGTGGACAGGGTTGGTTCATTCAGAAAGGATCCATTAGATACATACTTACTATTTGCTAAGCAAACAGAGATGGAAAGATGGACAAAGCAAGAGAAGGGGTTAAAGAGCTTACAAAATCTGTTAAGCTGGGTGAGAAATGCAGCCAAAAAATTTGTAGTACAGGGTGGAACATGGTACAATATGTAGGCTAACTGCCAAGAGTTAGCCTCGTCTCCCAAAGTCGGGAGACGTTGTATCCAGTTCATGAAGGAGGGGAATCACAGGTGGCTTTCTGAGGAGGTGCTCTTTTAGTCTTGATGGAAAGATAACTATTGGAGAAGCAGGGAAGAAGAGGGTCTCTGGGGACAGATAGGCATAGAAATGGAAAACTCACCAGTGACGCACTTGGAAGAACTGATGCTGGTATCCTCTGGCTTTGGTTAGGAAAGCTGAAAAGGGAAGAATTGGCCTCCCAAAGTTGTATTGTTAGTGATGTGTTGGCTTCCCCTTCCAGGTCTGACGCAGCATGGACACTTTACACAGAAAGCCTGTCTTGCAAGCAGGTGATTTTCCTGCCGTTCAGAAGGAAAGGTACTTGCATCTTCTTTTGGCTCCAGGTGGGCAACAGAGCTTCTGAATCACCTTGAAGGCTAACGATGGCATATTTCTGATCGGTAGGAAAGCCGGAAAGCAGAGGTCCTGGTTCCTGCCGGATAAATTGGCTCTCAGGTCATAGCCTTCACTCTAAGACCGTCCGGGCCCTTTCTTTCTTTCATCCTCTTTTCTTTCCTGAAAAGGCAGCTACTTACAACTTCAAATCCACTTCATTCTTTCTTCTGGAAAGCACCACAGGTACTATTTCATTTATTCCTAGTACAGCCTGTTGGGAAGCAGGTGTCTGTACTTTCCACATCCCTTCAACACAGTGACTTGTGTTTTCCCTCTGACTCTGTCACTCTTGTGCCCTCGATGTGGGCATGTGTTCCAGGCATATTCTTGGGGAAAAATGTGCCGCGCTCATAGACCCTTCCCAGGCAGTTCCATGGGATAAAGGTGAAGACCCTTAGCCTTGACTGCAGATACAAACACCCAATGGAAGTTTATAAACAACAGGGAATCCATAGCCCTGCATGTCAGAACATGCTCCTCATGGGAAAAGAGCACTCACGGAAGCACATAAGTGTGGTGACATGAGATGTTCTTCTTATTTTAATTCCAATACAGTACAGAAGAGCTCTGGCTTAAAAGGTACTTATAAACAGAAGTTCTGTATACATCAAAATACATCTTCATTTTTTTTTTTATTAGGAGAACAGAATAGAGGGAGAATATATTGTTGTGCCTAGAAGGTCCCCATCTATAAGTATATTTTATAGAAATACATATTTTAAAAGATCAGTTTATGGTAGATGGGATTGAAATTGCATACTTGATAGAGAAGGTATCAGTAGATGTTTAAAGGAATCAAAGATTGTCAAAATTGTTTTGTCAAAGATCTAGAGAAAAGTTTTGATGAAATATTGAACACGATCTCAGCTCTACGTTTGCTCCCTGAACGGTTACCATCTCCCTGGTTGGAGAATTATATTTCTTCTCTGGTTTACGTGGTACCCAAAGGTAGGCTATGCTTACTCTACTGTGGACACAAAGAATATTGCATTCCAGATAGGCCGTCTCTTCTACAGTGAGTTACCCAGGCAACCGCACTGACCTAGAAAAGAGAGACCCAACCCAATTTTCCATGCATCATGATGCTAGTGGCTTCTTTAGGACAATTCTCCTTTTCTTTAGTTTTCACCTTGAAATGCTAGCACTTTTGGCTTATCATTTCCTTTCAACAATAATCATACCTACCCCTGGGACACATGGTCATAAGCAAAACTGCCTGATTTGAGAGGGATGTTCAAATTCACACATCAAGTTTTAGAAGGCACCTAGGGCAATTTATTTATTGGAAGGTTTAGAAATAATTTTTGTTAGCTATTTGTCTAGGAAGAGCATGAAACCAGCATTAGATTCTGATCATCATTGTTACTATGGCATGTTATGCCTACATAGTATTAAAGCCATAATTGTCACTTTGGGATTTATTGCTTTCAAAATCCATGTTGTATTTCATTTTGTAAAATTTTAACATTTGCCTGTTGCAGTGTTATGCTGCCTTTTTTAAAAGTCTCTTTCCTCCTCCTATAATAGTATAATCACCATTCAGTAACAAGATACACAAATATTTTTATGAACACTGATGTATTCTTTTCCCCAAAGTTAAACCTAAGGTGTCTTTTCTTGCTGTTACCAATTGTCAGGAACCATGTCCCTTTTACAGGCTCTGTGTAGAATTTGGCGTACCCAACGTGCCTAATTAACATTAATCATGACAATGGCATGCATCGTGTCTTCCGTTTACTCATAACCTGCAAGAATTGTATTTTGGGGGGCTGTATTTGCCCATGTATAACAATGGTATGGGCGTAGACCATCCAAGTCTAAATATGTTTTTGTCCCTTTTGGAAAAATCTGCTGATGTTGAAAATGTTAAACCCTGCATTCTTCTTTTTCATGGGGATCAATCAGGCCTGGAACAAGTTAAGGGACTTTTCTGTTTCGATGTGGAAGTGAAATTCTGATGAACTGTGGTTTCTTGCTTTCATCCATCCCTGGATTAGGTATAATGCCTATGAAATGTTGGCCTTTTCTGGAATGGTCCTAGTCAGGGAAACATTCTTCAGTGCTTACATCACTCATTATATTCTGCATCACAACTGAGTGGTTTCCCATGACTCCGATTTCCTTATAGTCATCATGGGCGTTTCTACCCCTTCTTTGCCCTATTTCAGAAGCTTAGCATGTATCCTTCTCATTCTTTGGTTTTCTGAGTAGTTAGTAATATTTAATCTTTATTGAGTGTTTACTCTGTGCTCAGTGTTCTAAATGCTTTAGATGGTGTCATTCATTGAATCTGCAGCAACTCTATAAGGTAAGTACTATCATTAATCTGTGTTTCAGATGAGGAAACTGAGGCACGTTGCCTAAGGTTAAGGTTGCAGAATCAGGGTTTGAACCCAGGTCTGCAGAGCTTTTATCCTTTTACCCTTTCCCTGGGTTGCATTCCGTCGATGCCTGCAAGGCATTTGGATGTGGGGGCGTTTCTGTGAAGTGCCGGGACCTAAAACTGATCTGTTGGTAGGGAGTATGGAACACTGGCCTACTTAGGCTTTGAGAGAATCTGAGCTCTTTGACTGAATAATTGTGTGATGTTTGGCACGTGTATTAGTCGGGGTTCAACCAGAGGAGCAGAACCAGTAGGAGATGTGTATTAAGAGAGTAATTGCAAGGAATCAGCTTATGCAACTGTGGGGGCTGGCTAGGCAAGTCTGGAATCCCCGGGGCAGACTGTCAGTAAAGGCAGGTGGGAACACCCTGGCACAGGCTGAAACTGCTGTTCACTGGTGGAATGTCTTTTATTTCAGGGAAGAGGCCTTTCAACTGATAAAATCAGGCCCACCCGGATTATCAAGGATAATTTCCCTTTCTTAAGGTCAACTGATTATGGACTTTAATCACATCTACAGAATCCCTTCACGGCAACACCTAGGGTAGTATTTGACTGAATAACTCAGAACTGTAGCCTAGCCAAGTTGACACAGCAAAGTTATTTTATTTCTGAGCCTCACTTTCCTCATATGCTAACTGGGACAGTAAATGCCAGAGGATTGTTGTGAGGATTATATAAAATAGGATGTGTAAAGGGTTTACTGCCTGCATGTCAGGATTCAGTAAGATTATTTTATTTGTAGCAGTGGTGGTGGGGGTGGGTTGTCAGCAGCTGTGGTCCCAGCTGTGATAGTGACTTCATTTCCATTTTTGTCATTCTCCTGGTCATTCCCATTCCCTGCAGTGGTTGGTTTCCTAACTGGTATTCCTGCCTTGGTCCTTAGTCTCTTCTTAATCCAGCTCCATTTTTTTCTCAAGGCTATCACGAAGGGCTTAAAGTAGCCCACACTCTCCATCTTTGAAAAACGTCTTGCTGAAATCCAGACATACTATGTTTGTAGCTTTCCTTGATATATCCATGCAGTACTACAGCTGCCTCCCCCCAAATTTGCCCCCCCCCACCCTGCTTGCTAAAAGCTGGTGGGAGAGAGGACTGGATTCTGCAGTGACACTGAAAATCATTCTGCGTGACTTTTGTTCCTTTTCAGCTTTTCCAAAAGAGGCTTTGGTATTTAGGTTCTAGGTTTTTTTTTTCTTTTATTTAAACTGCAGTGTGTAATACACAGCTGAGCATATTATTTTACCTCTCCAAACCTCAGTTTCCTGAGCTGTAAGGTGAGTGAATTGGACAAGATAATTACCTCTGTTCCTTTTCCCTCCTTTTTTTGCAAATTAAGAAAACCAGATATATTTTTAGGGTTTTCTCCAAATATTTTATAGTAGCTTTTTATCTTTAAGAGTGAAACTAGTTTATTTTTTTCCATATAAAATCATATATTTAAAAGGTAATAATTACAATTGAATCAAATAAAAAATTAGCCAAGAAAATCCTTCACTTTCCTACTCCATCAGATGAGAAACAATGTGGGAACAAATGAACTTGCGAACTATTATAGTCTATTGGACTCGATGACTGTTTTTGTCCTTCTTCTGAAATGTTTGTCCAAATCTAATTCAGTCTAAAATCCCCGGCATGTAAACTTTCTTTCTGGCTTATAAACTTTGATTTACCTTCTCACTATTTTCACTTTATCTCATCTCTTGAATGTGACGATTAAACTTTTGTTTTCAAAGTTTTGCTTCCACACTTTACCGTGGTTCTGACTTCTCCTTTGGTTATGTGGCTATTGTCAGACTATGGCTCCAGTTAGTGTGATGGTTTTTAAAGATACATTTTAAGATTCTTCAAATTCAAAAGACAGGTGTGTAGTTGCTGTGGTTTGGATGTTTGTCCTCGTCAAACCTCGTGTTGAAATTTGATCCCCAGTGTTGGAGGTGGGGCCTAATGGGAAGTATTTGGGTCATGAGGGCAGATCTCTCATGAATAGATTAACGCCCTTTCTTAGAGGTCAGTTCTCACTCTATTAGTTTCCTTGAGAGCTGTTGGTTAAGAGGAGCCTGGCACCTCCTGCCCTCTCTTACTTCTGCTCTTGCCATGTGATCTCTGCACATGGCTGGCTCCCCTCTGCCTTCCACCACGAACAGAAACTGTCTGAGGTCTCACCAGATCCAGATACCCGATCTTGAACTTCCCAGCCATTAGAGTCATGAGCCAAGAAAATCTTTTTTCTTTATAAATTACCCAGTCTCAGGTATTCTGTTATTGTAACACTAAACAGACTAAGACAATAGTCAGGCAAGAGGTAAATCAAACACTCTAATAACATCCTTGGCATTGATTGTCACACAGGCAAGTTAACAATGGCCATGAACCCCAAAGCTTCAAGATTATGCAATAGATTTTCTTTACTGATATGCATAAACCATACCATGTCTCAATAATTTGGGCCTTCTCTTTCATTTCCCCACACCACCAGTGGCACTAAAGCCTTTGGTTAATACCTGGTAGAATTCCAAGATACACAGATGTCCCATTAGATTTTAAGTCTCATGAAAATGAGCAGTCTCTTTCTTTTGTCACCGTTGTATTCCCAGCCCCTAGTGCAGCATTTTGTTTATAGTAGGTGCTTGATGAATATTTACTAATTGAGTGACCTACAGGACATTATAGGACCACAGCTGACAAGTACCATTTGCCAGGTGACCATCCAAATAGGGGAATAGGCTTACTAATTCTTCACCTACTGTATCCTTTCCACCAGGTTGTGTTGCAAACTGGAGAACTGGTTTTGAGTTTACTCTAGGGGTTTAGAGGTCTTAAATGTCATTTCTTTCTGCCTCCAGCTTCTCCCATTCACACCCATACAGTTGCTTTGTGTTTCACCCTGAATGCCATGCCCTTGTGCTGAGAGAGGAAGAACTTAGCATATATTGTGAAAGAGATCCAGGGCACCTGCTGATTTTTAAGGCCATATGTAGTACACATTCCAGTGTGAGCGACATAAGCAGATCCACATTTTACCACAAATATGCTCTGTAATATATGTGTCTTTGTTCTGACCAAGCCTGGGAAATTCCTGGCCCTTCCTTACAGGTAGGAGGGATGTGTCATATGATCCCCTCTGGCTCATTTTAAGTCACAAGGCCCAACATAATCCATGCCGCTAGCAAGCTTAATCCCTGGGCTCTCTGACACCCTGGCATTGTTCACAGTCTTACTCTCAGACTGCTTTTCCCAATCCAAACTAGTTCAGTTTTCCCACCTGCCAAGTGATTGTATGAGTCCATTCCAACCATTCACATCTCTTCCTTAGTGTCAGCCTTTTACTGTGCTTTATAACTCTGCCTTGGGCTCTCACTTTGCCTATGCTGCATTTGGCCACAGTGAGTAAATTCCCTGCTGTTCTCTCTTTGGCCTCAACACGACAGCCAGTCATTTGGTTTGAAGATGTAAATGTCCTGCTGGCCACTTTTGCATTTGGCGTATTTTGGGAAGGTGTAGGGAGGAGTTAGATATAATCTTAATCCAAAAGATATTGTTAGAAGTGATACCAAAGAAGATTAAACTTAACAGCAAAAAAAAAGGCCAGCACTTAAGTATAAAATAAAATGAAGACACATGAAATGGTACAGGTTTGGCTTTACCAACAGCCTGTAGAAAAGACGGATTTGGGTTAAGCTGAGCAAAGCCCAGTTTGGAAGGCAGGAGACCTACACAGTAGTTCCTCTACCATGATTATCTGGTCGAGTGATAAAAGGCAAGTGACTTAACCATGGAACTCTTTTGGAAAAAGAGGGAATTATATTAGACCATCTGTAATGTCGATTTCAATTCTAAAATTATGTGAATGAATGATCAACAGTATAAAGTGAAAGCCTAATAAATAAAAGCTACTGCAGTCCCATAAATGATGACAGTGTAATTTTCAGAACACTATCAACAACCTCCTCTCTGTAAACTAGACACCTGGTTGTTACATTTCACTTGCACTTCACATCAAAGGATTTTTAAAAAAAATATGGCCAGAAGAGAGCAATTAGGTTGGTGATAAGGTATCCTATGAGTCATGTTTGAAAGAACCACAGGGTTTGGTTTAGGAGAGAGAAAAATTTGGGACAAATGTGTGGTGTGGGTTGTTATTCTGATTAGTAAAGAGAGAATTATAGTGAAGTGGGGTGAACTCAATGATGGCATCAATTACAAAGCACTACCATCACATGTAGAAGGCACCCAGTTGGGTGGCAGGTGTTGGCTTTTGGGGACAGTGATTAAAAAAGATTTCTTATAGGAGACAACATCTGACTTTGTCTGACAGTTAAGTTCGTGTTAGCCTAATTTGGGAACAGGGCATTCCAGGCAAGAGAGGAGCATGCCCAGAGAAGCAGAGCCACGGGGGGTCATGAGATGATTGAGGACATCAAGTAGTGCACTGAGGCCATTGCCTGGGTTAAGAGTAAGAGGGCAGCAGAGGATGAGGGTGATGGGCAGGCTGTACTGGGCTCTTCAAGACCTGGTATTTCATGCCATCTTAAACTCAGTGGGGAGCCACAGTTGGATTTCAAGCAATGGAATGAAATAACCTAAGCTCTTGTGCAATAATTTCACTGTCAGTGGCTTGCATGTGGAATATTCTCATAGGACACTATTTTTAACTCACAGCAGTGACCACACTTTTGAATTATGTGTCTGATTATTGATTCATGTCTCATATTGCCTTCTTCAGAAGAGGTGGGAGAAATTTATGTTTCACTAATTATGTGAGGAGTTTCATGTGGGAATCTGAATAATCTGGCGCTATATTTCTGATTTAATCTAGCTCCGTCAGTCTGACCGTTTATGTGAGGGTGGAAATGCATAGTGGTGTCTGTTGGATCTTGTAGCTGGCCAGAAGCCCACTATACTCACTTCACATAAATAATTAATGTACTACTGAGTATCTGTCCAGCATCATAGATTCCAAAACACTTTGACATTTATCTGTTTTCTTATGGAAGCTCTATGAGGTAGTGCTGCTATGTATTATGACCTCTGTTTTGTAAATGGAGAAGTGACCACAGACAGTGTAAACAACTTACCTAGAGCCACACAGTAAGTTAGGGGGACAGCTGGACGAGAATGCTCTTGCTGTACCTGGTGTCACATTATTGCCCTTCAATCTGTGGTCAGTGGAGGTGGTTTGCGGTGTTCTCATTGTGGCAGGGGCTTGAGCTTGGGCTAGGAGTCCTGACTGGTAGATATTTTATGAAGTCCATACAGTCAGGAAGTTTCTTCCTTTAGAAAAGTCCTCAAATCAGTACAGGTTGTCAGGCTCTACTTAGTCAGTCCTGGTGAAAAAGCAGGTGCCTTTGACAGACTATGGGCTATTCCCTGCCACCAGCAACAGCTTTTGATGGACTCTCTGATGCCACAGTTATTTTAAAAGCATTAGACATGGCACCTAACTGATGCTTTCAGTCCAGTGTGGCATGCAGATTTGGTCAAAAATGTATAGCTGCCACTTTCTGAAATCAGTACAGTTACTCCTCACCCACAAAGGGAATCTTCTCTAAGCAGGTAATGCTTGTGGAAGGCTTTTCCCTCGTTTTCACTCCAGTATAGGACAAGGGTCAGTCTGGAATCTTTTGCATTGCATTAGAAACCCCCTGTTGCTTCTGTTCAGGAAAGCACAAAGATGTTCCATGGAAGTGACTCAGTATGTTCTTATATCTTTAGCAACACAAAGTTCATGGCATCAGCAGTCCGTAGTTGTTCTTTGAGTTTAAAAAACAATATAAGAAGGACTGCATACATGATTCTTTGAATAATGATATAAATTTATCCTTTGAAAGAAATGCCCAAGGTTGTAAATAATACAAGAAAACTTTTTGTTATGTTTATTTTTTTCTGAGCTAAAAAAGTACTATGTGTTAGTTGTAGAAAAAAATTGGTAAATTCCAGCCTGAGCAAGAGCGAGACCCCGACTCTACAAAAAAATGGAAAAATCAGCCAGGTGAAGTGGCACATGCATGTAGTCCTAGCTATTCAGGAGGCTGAGGGAGGGGGATTGCTTGAGCCCAGGAGTTTGAGATTGTATGAGCTATGATGACACCACTGCACTCTAGCCCAGGCATCAGAGCGAGACCCTGTCTCCAAATTATTTATATATATTATATAAACGTATTTATGTAAATATAAATACATAAATGTATGCATATAAATATATATAACTGTATTAATTAACCATGTTTTTTATTTTCTGTATTCTGATGCTTTTGACATCTAGAGCCTTGCTGCACCTAGAGGGGACTGTCCGCCTCAGGGTTAGCCAATTCCTAGAGATAGTAAACAACTCGCCCTTGAATGTACTTTTCAAATACAAACCAATCAATCCAGAGCCCACAACCCAACCACCTCTTTTGTTAGGCTCTTGCGGTCTGAGCAACTGTCCACCTGCCCTCATCACCCCAGGGCTAGGTACACGACAGGCTAGAGACAGACCCGTGCCCCAGAGTCTGCTGAAATTATTCTAACTCACCAACCCTAAGCTTGCTTAGCCTGCCTTGCCTGCTCCTGCAGAAAGTACAATCAGAGCTTTTGCCCATGGCTCTGTCTCTCACTCTGCTCTCTGACCAACCCCGAGCTTCCCCTTGGGGCCACCCCCACTTGGGAACTGGGAGTAACAATCTGTTTTTTCAGTGGCAGTTGTCTCCTGGTCTGTTGGGCCTACTGTACCTCAAATTTTCTATTAATACACTATATTTTAAAACAATTCAGAAGAACAAAAATAATACAAAATTTAGTGTTTTGTATAGCATTTATTATTTCATAAATAATTCGAAAATATATTTAAAGGCAGCATAGTAGTCTATCACGTGATTGCACCTAATTTTTTAACTGTTCCCTTGTTTCTTGATAACTTTAGGTTATTTTCAAGTTTACAGTGTTGAA